>NW_028300530.1:0-17300 GCF_049724085.1 Artemia sp. Qi Xiang Cuo
GTTGAATGGAGTTATGGGTAGTGAGATGAGTCCTAAAATCATCTGAATCCATTGTGGGGAGGAGTCATAAAACCTCCAGTGGGAATTTCTTAAGAAAAACACTTACATTACAAAAAATACTAAATGTTCCATTATTACCTAAGTAACACGACAAAAAATCAAGAATTTATGCGCAGTTTTAACTAGCTAAGGTATCTAAAAAACCTAGGTCTGAAAACCCTAAACAGGTAATTAACTATTCTAATTCATGAGTTCAAGCACGTAAAACCACAAAATACTAAAGTTAACTTCTAAAATAATAAACCCAGGAGTCAAACACACGCGAAAACCTAAAAAACCTAAGTCAGAAAATCCCCAAACAGCCAATTAAATATTCTAATTCATTATTTCCGGCATGTCAAATATTAAACACTAAAGTTAACTTCTCAAATAACAAATCCCTGGAACTTAATCTCCACAAAATTCTAAAAAAAAACTAGGTCTGGAAACGCAAACAGATTAACTACCTATTCTATTTAATGATTTCAGGCATATAAAACCACAAAATACTAAAGTTAACTTCTCAAATAATAAACCCCAGGAGTCAAACACACACGAAAATCTAAAAAACCTAGGTCTGAAAATCCCCAAACAGTCAATTAAATATTCTAATTCATGATTTCAGGCAAGTCAAACTATGAAATACTAAAGTTAACTTCTCAAATAATAAATCCCAGGAACCTAACATCCAAGAAAATCAAAAAAACGTAGGTCTGAAAACCCAAAACGCTAATTAACCATTCTAATTCATGATTTCAGGCACGTCAAATCACGAAATACTAAAGTTAACTTCTCAAATAATAAACCCCGGGAACCAAACACCCACGAAAATCTAAAAACGTAGGTCTGAAAACCCAACTTGGACTTGCAAACAACAACCCGGACATGCAAACAAAAATAATCAATGAAATAAAATCAAAGTGAACTTTGAAAGATCAAGAGAATGTTACTGTGACAATCTAAACCACGACAAAGCACTACTGAAATATTCCAACTCTTGCATTTCAATGAAAGAAAAACTCAATTCCTCTTAGAATTATTTAAACTAAATACTTACCCCCGCCTCTCACAGAAAGTTCAGAAAGACGCAAAAGCCTTATTTATAGTCGAATCTCGTGGAAATAAAGCCCCATTTAACTCAACCCCCGTTCAACTGAACCCCCCATGTAACTGAACCCCTGTATAACCGAAACCCTGTACAGCTGAACCCCCGTGCTACTGAACCCCCATGCTACTGAACCCTCGTGCAACTCGACCCAATTTAACTAAACCCCCGTGGTACTATACCCCCTTTAACTGAACCCTCGTGCAACTGAACCCTCCAGGTAACTGAACCCCTGTTAACCCTCGTGCAACTGAACCCTCCATGTAACCTAACCCCTGTATAACCGAAACCCTGTACAACTGAACCCCCGTGCTACTGAACTCTCGTGCTACTGAACCCTCGTGCAACTCAACCCAATTTAACTAAACCCCAGTGTAACTGTACCCCCTTTAACTGAACCCTCGTGCAACTCAACCCTCCATGCAACCCATCTACCTCAAAACACTTTTCAGCCATTTCTTGTTAAATTTTTTTAATTTTTAAACTATTTTAAATTGACAATACTCTCCAAAACATCAATTGTGTATTATACAGTACACCATCATCCCATCTCCTCCAATTCGCAAATCCCCCCTCGTGCACCTGAACCCTCCATGTAACTGAACCCCTGTATAACCGAAACCCTGTACAACTGAATCTCCATGCTACTGAACCCTCGTGCAACTCGACCCAATTTAACTAAACCCCTGTGTAACTATACCCCCCCTTTAACTGAACCCTCCTGCAACTGAACCCTCCATGTAACTGAACCCCTGTATAACCGAAACCCTGTTCAACTGAACCCCCGTGCTACTGAACTCTCGTACTACTGAACCCTCGTGCAACTCAACCCAATTTAACTAAACCCCCGTGTAACTGTACCCCCTTTAACTGAACCTTCGTGCAACTCAACCCTCCATCCAAGCAAGCCCCCTCAGAACACTTCAGCCCTTTCTTTTTAACTTGACAATACTTTTCAAACGTTACTTGTGTATTCTACAGACACACATCGGATAGGTAAAGCGAGGCCAAGTCACAATGTCATTCTATCGTTACTTTTCAATTAAGCTATTGAATACCTTTTACCAATGTCTCTTGTATGCGTCAAATCTATTAAGTATCTGAGCATATTCTTTGTATTGTTGATGCAAGCATCCCATTCCTCATTCTTTAATTACCCGTGAGGCATTCTTAACTAACGCAATACCTTTACGCAAATACCTTTTCGCAAAAAATTCGCAAATAGAGTTATTTTTATGTCATAATTTTCAACTTAAAACCATTCTAATTATAGCATCCCATTCCTCATACTTTAATTACCCGTTACGCTTTCTTAACCAACACAATACCTTCACGCAAATACCTTTTCGCAAAAAATTCGCAAATAGAGTTATTTTTACGTCACAATTTTCAACTTAAAACCATTCTAAGTATAGCATCCCATTCCTCATACTTTAATTACCCGTTACGCTTTCTTAACCATCGGAAGTTTAACCTATGTAAATAAAGTTATAGACAGTACGGGTTTAGAAAAACTGGAATAAAATAATTGATACAGTTTCAATTGCACACTACCTTTGAATAGGCAATGTGACAATCTCTAGTTTTGGCTATTGAACCTTGAAAAACATGTCTGACAAGTCTTGTACCGTCTGTATCAATTGATGACTGTCCGCGGTAAAGCATATTACGCTATCACTCGTAGAATCCATAGGTGACTGCCCCGTGGTAAATCATATTACGCAAGTAGTAGAAGTATAAGGCCATGTGAGAGGATACTCACTCTCTTTGAAATGGTGTATACAAGGCTCAGAATTCCATATGTACTTACTACTTATATCTATTCTTCTGAACCTTTTCTTTTCCTTTTTTGGTTTTAAGTTTAAAATATTATTCGGGAATTTTTAAGCACCGAATCATAGCAATACCCAAATACGTTTACCGGAAGAATTCGCGTGACGTTTTGTTTTATCAAAACACTAAAGAATGCATTCTACAGTTGCGGCAGTCATGCAAACCATAGGTTATTATTAGTGTGTAGTTTTCAAGTTAAAAGCCATGTTAAATGGTCCGGTTTTGAGCCACGATGTGTAGTCTACCAAGGACAGGAAAAGAACAAAAAGGCTCTCAACTGTTCTCCTGAAGCTTTTGTTGTCCACTTTTTGTGTTAAAATTGAAAACTCGGCTCTAGGTTGTGATTCAACGATTGAACCATTTAGCCTTGGTGAAACTGTTTAATACCTTCAATTAAAAGTTTGCTTGAAGGGGAAAACTTTCGAGGATATGAGGACCATAAAGAATTTTAAGTTTTCTTTTTTTCTACCTCAAAGACAAAATAAAAAGTCCCTCTCGTCCCACCTTGACACTTATGAAGTTGACTGTTAATCCCCAGAAATTTGCACAAGAGAAACATTTTATTCAGCTGTATCTACTGAGGTAAATCAAAATACACCATGTGGCATGAGGCTATTTTTGAAATAGCTTAGGGTGTCAAGTTGAAATTTTTGGGATCCGAATTGACTTTCAGTTTTAGCTTCGTTGGGGAATCAAAGGACTTATGGTTAAACTTCATGGTAATTACAGAAAATATATTAAAGATTAATTAGTTTTTATCTATGCGCGACACCTTAATCTTGACCAAAGGTTTTTTTTGTCGCATACTGACTTAGATTAACAAGTCAAAATGTGGACCTGGATACTTGGCCTGGATCTGCTTTATATTTTAGTCCATTTAGATGCCTATTTATAATTACAGGATAAACGGAACCTTAATGAAGACAAAAAGACAGGGATACATGTCTGATGGTAATGAAGATTAATATCCTATATTATAGGTTATTTTAATTATTTAATTAAGACACCAGAACAAAACTCCGGTCAATAAATCCATTTGTTCCAACAAATAAACAGCTACAACAATATGCAATACTTCAAATCTCTTTGAATAAAATGGTCGATCGAGATACCTGTGTGTTCAAGGATGTTTGCTTGATGAGGAGTAGGTTGGTTTCAGGAAAACTACTGTTGTGCAAAAACCCCGAAATTTCGAAATTGTTTTTTATAATTTAATTCCAATCTAGTTGCTTATAGTATTTTGAAGCAGAAAGGTAAAAAAATATACTAAGGTCCTTTAGCTAATTTTATTAAAAATGGACAAAATTTATTTGCTTACATATTGAATTTTTCTCACTTATACTGAGTTAACGGAATTCTCTATATCTTCCAAATTTCTGGGAACATAGATCTCTAAGTTTTGTATACATAGATCTCGAATGAGAGATTGCGATTTTTGGGGTTGTTTTACTAAATTTTGATGCTTCTGTATTTTGTATCGAATAATACCGAAATCAATTACGTATATCACATTTTATGAAAACTAAAAATTTGTCAGTGAGGGGTTTGGGCTGGAGTCCTGGGTTATTAGTCTTCTCTGGGTCAATTGTAGAAAACAATTCCCTGTATATAAAGGCCTTGAACATTAGTTTAATTTAAGTTTCACACAGTCACCTGGGCTGTTTCCATCCAATTCCTGTCAAATTCTATTGGACCTAGGAAATAACGTTTCCCCAGTTTTTTATTGGAGCGCGAAACTCTTGGCTGAAATAAACCTTTAAAAATAATAAGCATGTCCGTCTCAGAAACCCCTTTGAACACTTCAAGCTAACATTTCTCCTTATGTGCAATATTATTAGACCTAATGAGTAATTTTAAAAAAATTAAGTTTCTTCAACTGAGAGTAAGGAGCAATATTAAAACTTAAAATGAACAGGAATCATTACACTTATATGAAGGGGTTCGCCCTCTCCTCAATATCTTACTCTTTACGCTAAAGTTCTTAGCATTTTGAAAAAAGATTCCTATTCTAATGAAAATGCCCTTGTGTTTCAGAAGCCGTTCTTAAGAAAATGGGACGAACAGTCAAACTTTATCGTAAAGAGCAAAATATTGAGGACCACCGCCAACCGCTTCATATACAGACCGTTCTTCTGTCAAAAAGTTCAAAATTTCGCGCTTTTTGTATATAAGAGCTTGAAACATCTATAGTAGAGTTCTCGGTTACACTAAAGCTGTTGTTGTGATTTTCATTAAGATTCTTTTCAATTTTAAACATCATTTTCCTCCCTTTTGGAAACATAAATTTAATATAAAACTAGGTATTCAAAAATGAAAATAAAGAGTGGCCCTAAAACTTGAAACGAACAGAATCTGTCTGCTATATCCTACATTCGTTGTTATTTAAACTAGTTGGTCTTTTTGTTTGATTTTCTAGAATAAATGCTCAAACATAAGGATAATAGTCTTGAAAACATATCTTTGAATGCACAATAATTCTATAGCTCAAAGGATTGTGTTTCGTGGAAGGTGTAACCCCCATTGTGTTCATAAAAGTCTCTATTCTGTTAAGTTTGAATGTCTCTTTTTACTTTAATTGAATAAAAAAAATAAGTTTTTTAAACTGAAAGTAAGGAGCGACATTAAAACTTAAAACGAACAGAAATTATTCCGTATATGAAAGGGGCTGTCCCCTCCTCAACGCCTCGCTCTTTACGCTAAAGTTTTTTATTGTTTTAAAAAATAAAGTTGTGAGACAGAGTCAAACTTTAGCGTAAAGAGCGAGGCGTTGAGGAGGGGACAGCCCCTTTCATATACGGAATAATTTCTGTTCGTTTTAAGTTTTAATGTCGCTCCTTACTTTCAGTTTAAAAAACTTTCTGATCGTTTTTTAGTTAATGCAGCTATTATTTGCATAAAAATTTTACTTTTCTTTTGCTAAATGGATGTCTTTACAAATTAACTTACGTAACTAACTTCTATATTCGTATATTTTTCTTCTGGCAAAAAATACAAAGTTGCAGATTTTTGCATATATGAGCTTGAAATCTATGTAATAGGGTTTTCTGATACGCTGAATCTGACGGTGTGGTTTTCATTAAAATTCTTTCACTTGTAGGGGATTTCCCCCCCCTCTTTCAAAAATCGGGTAAATTTTCTCAGGCTCGTAGCCTTTAATGAGTAATACTAAACTTAATAAAATTTATATATTTAGAATCAGCAATATAAACACATTCTTTTGATACATTTATTGACATCAAAATTCCGTTTTTAAAAGTTTCGATTACTATTGAGCCTTATCGCTTGTTTTTTTTATTTTTTTATTATTACTTATATGTTATTACGTATATGAGGGGGTTCTCCCCTTAGTCAATACCACGCTCTTTACATTAAAAGTTAAAAAAAAATTTAATTCACAATCCCCTGAATCACAAAGGCCGTTTAATTAGAATAGATAGCTCTTTTGAAAGCACTAAAAAAAAAACTGGAGCGTAAAGCGCGAGGTATTGACTTGGGGAAGAACCCCCTCACATACGTTATAATTTCTGTTTGTTTTAAGTTTTAATATTCCTTCTAACATTTCAGTTTAAAAAACTTGTATTTTTTATTTAATTTCTGATCGTTTTTTTAAATAATCCTTGGAAATCCGGCGCCCCCTTCATAGAAATGTCCCTTACCCCAAAGAAACATCCTCCACGGAAATTTTCTCCAGAGTAACCCCCTCCTCTAGCCCCCCCCCCCCTCTAGAACAAAATCCTTCCTGAAAATGGTTGTATACTTCCCAATAACCAATAAATAATGCTGGCAAGTCCGGCACCCCCTTCATGGCAATTTCCCTTCCCCCATGAAAACTTCCTTCATGAACAGATCCTCCATCATAGCCCCCGAACCACCCTTCCCTCCCACTACCAGAAAAAAAACCTCCTGAAAACTTCTGTATATTTCCCAATAACCAATACTATATGTTAACATTGGGTAAAGTTCATAACTTTTAGCCCTTCCCCTGGGGACTTCGGGGGATTATGTCATCCTAAAAGACATATTTATCATATTTTCGACCATGCTGACCAAAATGGCTATCTCAAAATTTTGATCGGGTTACTTTGGGAAAAAAATAAGCGTGGGAGGGGGCATAGTTGCCCTCTATTTTTTTGGTTACTTAAAAAGGGCACTAGAACTTTTAATTTCTGTTCCAATGAGCCCTCCCATGATATTCTAGGACTACTGGGTCGATACGATCACCCCTGGGGAAAAAAAAACAACAAACAAACAAACAAATAAACACGCATTCGTGATCTTTCTTCTGGCAAAAAATGTAAAATTCCACATTTTTGTAGATAGGAGCTTGAAACCTCTACAGTAGGGTTCTCTGATACGTTGAATACGATGGTGTGATTTTCATTAGGGTTCTATAACTTTTAGGGGGTCTTTCCCTCTTTTTTTGAAAATCAGCAACATTTTCTCAGGTGCGTAACTTTTGATGAATAGCACTAAACTTGATGAAAGTTATATATTTGAAATCAGCATTGAAATCTGATTCTTTTGATATATCTATTGGTATCAAAAACTTGTTTTCTAGAGTTTCGGTTACCATTGAGCCGGGTCGCTCCTTACTTACAGTTCGTTACCACGAACTGTTTGATATCAGAAAACGTGTTTTTCTATATGCAATATTGATCTCTAACGTATTGATCGTGTTAATCGCTAACCCAGATATTATCTAAAATTTTATGTTATTAACAATTCTAAGCAACTATTAAAAAACAACTATAATTTACTTCATTAATCTGTACCGTATTGATGGCTAGCCCAGAAATTATTCAGACTTTCATGTCATTATCAATTCTAACTTTAAGCGGTATTATTGATTATTTTACCATTTGTTGATTACAGAAGATTGTAATCAACACATGATTACAATCATGTGTTGATTTTAATCAGGTAAAAACGACAAATACGCAGGTATATGACAAAATTGACGAGCCTATGCATATTCAATAATTATCTTTCCATTCAATGATACAAAGCAAAACCTAAGTCATAGATGATTGCGAAGAATTCAGTTGCAAGATACCTACAGGGCTCACAAGATCTGGGTTCATCAAATTGTAATCCATTTCTGTATATTTTTCAAGCAATTCGGCAGTCCAAAATCAAAATATGACAAGTTAAAAAATCCAAGCATCTGCGATTAAAGATTACTATGCTGCAGGCCAGGGATGCATCTCCAGCAATTTTATTGGGGGGCAAGAACGGTTCATATCTGGATAGTCAAAGGGCATTGAATGTATAATATTTTTTCTCCACATTATTGGGGGGGGGGCAACTGCCACCTTTGCCACTCCCAACGACGCCCCTGCTGCAGGCAAAATACTGCATTTGAAGGAGTATTTTGTCATCCATAGAGTTTTGTCGAAGATTCTAGGTATTTTGTTAAATTAATGGTCTTACCATTTTAGGATGAGATAACATACGGGCGTTACCATATTTAACCGGGAGCAAATCCATACGACAGATAAGAAATACATTTCATGAATTGAATTAAAAGGTTCAAAAACAACTAGTAGGGAGGGAAGTTTTTAAAACTAAGGATGATAGATGATATACAGTTACCTGCAATTTGGTAACTAAAGGGACCCCCCCCCAAACGACACCCCTAGATGTGGAAGCCCTATTTTATCGGTGCCCCTCCGAACATTAATCATGCATTTGTCCCTTATAACATGGACCGCATTAAGGTCGAGCCAATAAGCTATTTAGTGTGAATTATATAGTTGTAAGAAGAAAGTATCGGATGAGATGTCGAAAATAATTTGGTAACTTTAACTGTTTATTTCAAGTCAACTAAAAAAAAGTAAATTTTTCCTGTCCTCGGTTAATGTGCTAGCTAAAATAGGAACATACCTTTCGATGCTTCTTTTAACGCTCTTTCCGAACATACTAGTCATTCAGTGGTTCTATATAGTTTCAGATAGGCTTTATTGAGTACTATTAACCAGCATTTGATGACAAAGACAATGGCTAATAAGCTCAAAAGATAATGGCAAACCCAAAATTCAGCAATCCATACTCAAGGCCAAAGAAATCCATTATCTAAAAGTTCAGTGACTCAAGAAAGTCCCTAGGACCATGTCATTGCGTAACTGACGCTCAAAACCAGATTATGCAAGAGTTCACAAGAGTGCCTTAAGGAATAGCCTTGATAAAGTTCGTCCAACCTCAATTGAGGATGGCTTCGATAAAGTTCGTTCAACCACAAGAGTACCCAAGAGGATAGCCTTGACATGTGCCCTGGAAAGGTGCCAAGAAACATAGTCCCATAGAAATATAACTTAGCTGTGAAACATACTAAGCACAAGTTAATTAACAAAATAACTAAATTTGTAAATTGAATATTAAATAGTTGTAAGGCAGAAAAGAAGGGGGTATCTCATGAATTTAACATGCTTATTTTGTAGGGGACGAAATTCCTTCTATATCTTACGGTAGACAGTTTTATTTGGGTAAGAAATATGATTTTTGCTGAAGCAGAATGAGGGTGGCAAGGTCGAAGGTGGAGGGGGGGGGGGAGGCTAACTAGGAAAAGGTTTTTTTCGTGGGTTATAGAGGGTGTTTTCGGCAAAACGTAAGGAAATTTGTGTTCTTTTTTCCTTAAGGTTGACCAGATCGGCATTTCGAACAGGGAAGTTTGTAGTATGGGTTATGGTTCCAAGCACTGGGCCCCTTAGCAACTGTGCCCAGGTACCTAGAGCCAGAGCACCACGCCCGGGTACCTGCATCCAACCTACAACTGCGCACCTGGAACCAAATGGAATTGCTAACCCCTCATATCCTATCAATGAGTACTAGCTTACTCGTAGAGAATTACCTGGAGCCAATTGGAGTTACTAACCCCTCGTATTCCCTTAAGATGTCCAAGCACTATGCCTGGTGATCTGGTCTTGTTGCTATGCCAGGGAGATAATTGACTCCAGATTTTTTTTTTTGCACCATTCCGACAACACACAGTGATTTGACATAGTTGTTGGGCAGTTGGCGATTATGTGCCATAACAGAATCCATGACAGCCCGATCATCTGGACAGACAATCTTTTCTCTGAATTTCCTGAACTCATTAAAGTTATCTTTCACTGGATTGAAGCATTCAAAGGTGACATGGTTGGACATGTATATTAGTGACCGGGGAAGGGGGCCTGTGAGCCTTGCTTGTCCTTTTTTTAAACGTGATTTCAGCTCTGAAATTCTAGGCAGCTTAAAAATGTGGCGATGGAGGAGGAAAGAGGCTTGATGATTATATGTAACCAAGGGAAGCGTGGGGTTTGGTCAAGAGTAGTATCCTCCTTATACAGTTTAAGCGGGGCCCTATCCAATCAATCCCCGGTACCAGCACCTTTTTTAAATCCCTCATACCCCCTCAATTCATCTTGTAAACCAGTACTCCCGTATCCCATCAACGACTCCTAGCAGCCAGTACCCCCGTATCCTATCAACGAATCCTGGCATCCAGTGCCCCGTATCCCATCAACGAATCTTGTCAGCCATATAGGGGTATACTTGAGACAAATGAAGCTACCAATCCCTTGCATCTGGTCTTTAAGATTGACCATTCAGCGAGCATCAAGTGATCATTGGTATAAAATTTTGATGGAGGGTTACTTAGTATCACAGTTCCCATAGGCATTTTATTATTATACATAGATTCAAGTTCTAAAAACATTCTATTATTTAAAAATAATTTGTTTTACACTATTGCAGCTTCAAGGAGTTGACAGTGGGGATATGAAGGTAAGAGCTCTTAATGTCTCAGTTGAAATTGGAAAGGTTTGTCGACTAATTTTTGAGTGCGATGTTATGTTTGTTTGTTGGTTAGATATTTTAGAATGTTCTACATATGTCCACTATGATTATATACATTGGGCAGCTGGTCGGAATGTGAGAACTGCTCTAGTTTTGATGACCGTAATGAAAAGTGTAGGTTATGCAATCCATGTAAATTGCATAGAGGATATGCAAACAAATTAAGGACTGTAATTGCTTTCTTGAAGAGGTTTGTAACTCTCACACTAGTGGATATCTATGGTGCTATTGTCACTATGGTAAGTGCAATCAATGGGAAAACACTTACCCTGGCATGATTGGAAAAATCTCTAAACGTGATTTCAGTTAATTTCTAAGAGACTGGTATCGTTGTGGATTTAATTTGTTTTAGGAAGAAGAATTTGGACCACATTTTAATTGCAAAACAACAAGAGAATATGGCTTTCACGTCATCTTTGTGAGAATAATGGTAGCTATAATTACAAACCTACTGATATTTATTTGGCTGTTACAGAGAGTTATTCTTCATATGAGAATAGTCTGTGACATTACTTCGAATTAGAAAATTAAAACACGTTACTTTTAAAATATTAATCTAAATAGTATCATTGACTTTACGGAGAGATGTAATAAAAATGAAGATATATTATATTGTAGAAAATGTGACCCTGACTTTGCAAACCAACATCAGTAAGAGTTGAATCCCAACGATCTACCACTACTTATCGTTGTCGATGACCACCTATATGACGAAGAAGAAGACATCTAAAAGATGAAGATAAAGACTTTTATTGTACACATATATTTTATTAATAAAGAAATTCACACACATCATTAAAACACTTTATTCTTAGGGCACTGAAACCAATATTATCCTGGTAGGACAGTATATTTTCCACTATGAATACGTTCAATCGAGGATTATCTACATAAATATTGAGAAAATCATTGGCAGTATAGTCATGACATCGAAAAATAAAATATAATAATGTATGAAAACAACAGCTTTTGGTTGATAAATCTTGTACTCGCTTCCGATTTTAACAATAGAATTCACACTTCTTTTAAAGAAATTTTTGATGTGAGGTATTTAGAATGCATATGGTAGACCAAGAGGACGTATACCAAAGGTAGACCAATAACAATGATAAAGGTATTGCTAGCACTATGAAAATATTCCAGGAAATATAAGGATATACAATAGGAATTGTATTTGGACATGTATGGATCCGTGTCTAATAGATCAATTATTTGATTTGTGTTTATGGTGCCAAGTCTAAAAGAACACTACCGCAAGGGGGTAATTTCCGAATAGGGTTAAAATAGATTTAGTGAGATTAATGCTACACTCTCCTTCAGTGGTTCAGCAAAGGTACACTCTAAACGTACAATGACCGTTAGGCAATTCTCACATCTTGAGTACAAGACAAGTCCAATTCAATAACACTTTGACTTTTTGCGAATATTGAGTCGGTCATACCATTTTCAAATAGTTTTAAATATCGATCCAGGGATTGCATTTTCAATTGATGTAGCGTCCTATAGGAAATACCACAGGATAAATTGAAGAGAGGAATTCCATTTTCTTTACACACAAGAGAGGAAAGTCCAAACATTTCAAATTCGTTTGGAGACCTTGTCTATGAACCTATGGCACTGGCACTTTTTACAAATACCAAAGCAAGTTATGAAGGACTTTCACCATTGATAAATGAAGAGTTGTTGTAGATAAGAGTTTGTAGTTTCACCATTGATAAATGAAAAGTCAGTATAGACACTTGAACCCTTGGCAATATTTCGTTTATTGGTGATTGTATGCGGAACGAGCAGTTTGATGTTATTTCCAGTGGTTCTTAATTTTTCGATTGCCAAAGCCCAGAACTCATAACCTGTTGTTTTCGTACTAGAGGTATTGCCGAGGTGAGATTGACATTTGCATCGGTTGCTGCATCAAGTGTTTTTCTCAAATTGAAATTGGACGGGGCGAGTTGTAACTTTATGTTAATCTTAATTTTGGGAGGCATCCATTGAGGTATATTAAACACTTCATGATTAGTTTACCAACTAAATGTTACTCGTTGCTCACCGCCCAAGTGAGTTCACCATCAGCATGAACATTCGATCTATAATCATAGCCCATCGCCAGACCTCTCAATTTCTTAGAGGACTGGAGTCATCGGCGTAAATTGTATGTAGACTGCAAAGTTTGATAGAATGCTGCTAGTGCTCATCAGTGTTCCATTTATTTAGACATATATTGGTCTAAAAGAATTGTGCAGGATATATTTTTCATAGGATAATTCATCAGTAGCGGTGGGACTTTGATTGTCAGACTTTGTCATCGCCACAATTTTTATGGGTACAGCTGTTCATAGTAGCCATGCTTCAAACTGACATATACACTTTCTGCATCGAAAAGATCTAGAAATGAGGTTACTTACTATGGGATGGGATTCCTTGTGGGGTAGATACGTCATTTTTGTCTAGGAAAAAAATTTTCGATGTAACAATTTTTTAGGTGTCTTTTTCGTCATTGAAGAGAGTGATGCCTTTCGTTTCTGACCTGAGTAGCGATTGCTGAGTGATGAAGGGTTTCTCGACCTTTTTCACTTTGTCGTGATTTCAATCGCTCGCTAAGGGATCGTGCGATGGACCTTTGATCCAACTGAGAGCAATATAGTTTTTATCCAGGGATAGTGCAGACTGAGACAACTTAGCAAACCAGCTGCCGAGACCATAGCCTACATTGTCGAATAACCTCTGTAATAGTTCATTCCATGACCTAATTGTCGTGTCCTGAGAGTAGTAACATAGCAATCAATATCAGGACAAACAAATGTACTTTTTTATTAGCCATCTTGTTGTTAAATGGGTAGAAAATGATATGTAATTACAGCCAAACCTTTTGTTATAGCTAAAGGATCACCTTGTTCACTTCTTAATATTTACTGGCAGAATTCCAAATAGGAAGTGCTAACAGGAGCATATTGAAGATGCTTTATTATGTAGTGATGAATGTGATGGTGGGTGGTTTTTTGTTCAAGAACATTTAGGAGGGGGACATTACTATTGCCAACTCTCGATGTCTCAAAAATGGATGCATAAAGAAATATACAACTGTCCGAGAAGAAAGCGGGTGGATACCCTGCAAAAATAGCACGATCCATCTACTGGTGGATCCACCGCTTTTACCATTGATTGTATTCTATTTGAAACCAAGAACATTTCTCAGGTTATCGTTGAGATGAATGTTTTCATTGTCAGTGGGAGAGCTAATTTAAATTTGGCCATTTCCATTGAATGATTAAACACAAATGCACCATTCATACAAGCAGAGATTCTTCTATTGATTGCATGACACAAATCATTCATACTATTATATTCTTTGTATTTTAGGGTGAGATGGGGGTGTAAATCAGAGTTAAGTTATTTTATCCATCGCTCGGTAATCTAATACACTGGACAATCGGTTGGTCTATCATATGTATTTTTCAGAATACAATCGACAAGAGACACTTCATACTTCACCTCGTTGAGTTTCATGATGGGGGAGAGTTTTGTCCAAAAACCCCTTGTTTTATTCAAACCATTGTAAAAAGGATCAGAGTCATTGGACATAAACGTCACATAAAAGTCATTTGGCATGGTGTACGTCTTCAGCAGATATCCAGTAATCATAATCAGAGTTTCATCCAAGCCAAAGAACAAGCAACTGTCTCTTGTCCTTTTGAGTACGACTCTTTAATATATTTTCAATCTGATAAACTCCATTGCTTTTACCTTTTTGTAATTCATAATAAAAAAAACAAGAATCTCATCATCTTTCATGTCACGTAGACGATATATTATGGGTTTAGTGTTGTAAATATCAGGGTTTTTTTTAAGGGTGTATAGCCTAAACAAGATTGCTTTTGGCAGTTGATGTATTCATTTGTTTAATGTGAATAAAACTCTTATTCAGTTATTCAGTCAGTTATGAAGTAAGAATTGTTTTCTAACTTCACACTGTCCAAATACTATACAGTTCTATAATGCGTCAATGAATGAACAACTTGAGCGGTAGGGGCTAAATCAAACAAAATACTTGTTTTCTCAATTGATGTTAAACATAAAACTTAAGAGAATTAACTTGTCAAGATAAAATCATCTTAGCCAGAATTTAACGCCAAACAAGTAAATCCTGTAAATAGTTGAAAATATACCTTTGCCCTTGTTAGTATTTGGTTATGGTTCAGGAGGATTGTTATCAGGTTCATGTTCTGGAGGTAAGCCGTGGAAGGTGTCCAGAGAAGTATTTTCACGTTTGGGTGTTAAAATAGCATATCCAACTGACGATTCAGCATTTCTTTAATATGTGTCCTCAACTTCTGAACAAAATCAAAATGAAAACTTTCAGGGAAAAAGAAGTCTTTTGAAAATAACTTTGATAAAAAATATTTGAAACGATATATATATATATATATATATATATATATATATATATATATATATATATATATATATATATATATATATATATATAAATTTATACATATATTTGAAATATTTATATATATCTTGTGAAAATAATTTTGATAAAAAATATTTGAAACAAGGTGCCAGGTGATTTTAGTTTATAGTAAATAATTACTATTCAGATACTAAAATTAAAATCCGATGGCTTCGGATATATATATATATATATATATATATATATATATATATATATATATATATATATATATATATATATATATATATATATATATATATATATATATATATATATATATATATATATATATATATATATTTATTTGCACGCGGCAGGCTTATATATATATAGATTCTCACTGTCGCTTGTCTTCTAAACGCACACAACTTGAGCCTTTTCTTGATGTCATCACTTCCAAAAGGACCTAGTCCAAAAAAAGTGGTGCCTTTGTATTTCTTTTTTTTTTATTGGACTTATAAGTTTGCCTTGGAAAATGCGGCAAGTTCTGTGGGGGGTTTGTCGTTTGGCCTGAAGATTCCTGTCAGTGAAACCATAAAGTTATTTGTTACGCTCTTTGCGGATGATGCACATTTTAAAGTGGCAGTCAATCCCGTCATATCATAAGTTTTGCTCTGTGGGAAACTTACAAAATTTAAAAGAAAATGCGTGAACCAAAGAAATAAATAGTTTATGCCTGGAATTGCGAATAGATTTCTAGCCTGGGAATTAGAATTTCTGTCAGGTTTGCACATGGTCCTTAAAGAAAACCCAATACGTCTGAACTTAGGGTGCAATTACACGACACGGAAAACCGTGCGAAGGTGATGACGCGTTTTTCCATGTGGATTGAATAATAATATTTTCAACTTTAAAACCATGTAGGTTATCGAAGTTCAAAATAGATAATTTATTACTACAGCCGTTTGGACCTCTAATGGGGGATGTTTTAATAAAATAAGGCAAGGTTATTCTAATGGGGAGGATTTAAATTAACTTGATCTTATATCTTGTAATGTTTCCTCATATAGAGATTTCAATTAATTAATTCAATGGGGAAATTTAATCAAGCTCTTAGCTGACGGTTCGCGAGTGGCTTACCTGAGTGGAGGTGAAACTTCGAGAGTGGGGAGCTTAATTTGACGGTTCAATTGGGGAGGTTATACTGACGGCCATACTAAATCGAAATCAGGTTCAAGGGTTACAATTTCCCTTGGGAGCGAGTGGAGCCATAAGGACTAGTTATTCTGAGAAATATTAACATAGAGAGAATAAAGTAAGAAAGTAATGTGTTTATTATTACTCACATAATTGTCGCAGAGCTTCGGTTATATCAACCCATTTGCAATATAAGACACTAATACAAAACTGTCATCTGGGGCGAATGCAACGCAGAAGTTAATGCACTGATAAAAAGTTTTCTCAAAAGTTTATTATGAATAGACTGCAAATAATCTCACCTAACACAAATCATAAGTCTGACTCCAAAAGACTGGTGTAAGACTCATGTAAGATTGTGTAAGACTCCTGTAAGACTCCTGTAAGACTGTGTAAGACTCCTGTAAGACTCCTGTAATTTCGGGGTCTTGGAAATAGATTCCATTACATATCATCCTTCCCGTTTTTAACGATGTCCTCATCGTTGTGTTATGCTCTCTCTCTACACTTTCAAATTTTTTTTGAGGAATTTATTTTGGTACTCATTACTTGAATTAGCTCTGCTTTGATGAAATTTATTCTATTTTTTTTTACAAATCCCCGATTGCTCTATTAGATTACATATATATAAATATAACAATATTACTTTAAAGTCCATCACCTATTCACTCTATTTGGCGAAAGGGCCAAAGAGTTTCTATTCACTAACACAGTAGGTTATATGATTACATGGTAATTATTGTTTCCTCCACCTAACACTAAGTTTACCTTCACCTGATACGATTATCTTATCACTGAAAATGGTACATATTTGTCTTTTCTAATGCTCGACTATACTTCCACCTGACGCTATATTGGTATGATAAGTATCTGCTTTCAAAAGCACGTAATTAAACG
>NW_028300530.1:17800-59172 GCF_049724085.1 Artemia sp. Qi Xiang Cuo
GTTAGGTTAGCCTACGTACGCGCGCATACGTGACAAGGTAAACCGCGACAAAACCCTACTGAAATATTCCAACTCTTACATTTAAATGAAAGAAATTCAAAATGAACTTTGAAAAATCAAGAGAATGTAACTGTGACAAGGTAAACCACAACCGAACACCACTGAAATATTCCAAATCTTGAATTTCAACGAAATAAGTTCAAACTTAACTTTTAAAAATAAAGAAAATGTATCTGTGACATGTTAAACAATAACCACCCAATACATACAGAGTAAAAATTCTTATTTAAAAATTTAGAAATTCAAAACTATTTGGTACTAAACAAGAAAATTTAACTGTGACATGGTGAAAACCAACACAACGAATTTGATAAAAGAAACATCATGCATCTAAACGAAAAACATTAGAAATGAGCTTTGTAAAATTAAGGGAATGTAACTGTGACAAGGTAAACAATGTCAAAACACAACTGAAATATTACAACTCTTGCATCTCAACGAAGTACATACAAAATTAACTTTGAAAAATCATGAGAATGTAACTGTGACAAGGTAAACCACAACCAGACGCTACTGAAATATTCCAACTCTTGTATTTCAACGAAAGAAATTCAAAATTAACTTTTGAAAATTAAATAAAATGTAACTGTGACAAAGTAAACCACGACCATAACGCTACTGAAATATTCCAACTCTTGTATTTCAGTAAAAGAAATTCAAAATGAACTTTGAAAAATCAAGAGAATGTAACTGTGACACGGTAAATCACGACCAAACACTACTGAAATATTCCAACTCTTGCATTTCAATGAAAGAAATTCAAAATGAACTTTGAAAAATCAAGAAAATGTAACTCTAACAATGGTAAACCACGACCAAACCAGTACTGAAATATTCCAACTCTTGCATTTCAATGAAAGAAATTCAAAATGAACTTTGAAAAATCGAGAGAATGTAACTGTGACAAAGTAAAACCACAACCAAACCAGTACTGAAATAATCCAACTCTTGCATTTCAACGAAAGAAATTCAAAATGAACTTTGAAAAATCAAGAAGAATGTAACTGTGACAAGGTAAACCACTACCATAACACTACTTACATAATTCTAATTTTTCATTTAAACGATAGAAATTCAAAATGAACATGTAAAAATAAAGAGAATGTAAGTATGATGAGGTAAACCATTACAAAACGCAACTGATATATTCCGACTACTGCATCTCAATGATAGAAATCCAATAATTAACTTAAAAATCAAGAGAATGTATCTGCGACAAGGTAAATCACGACAAAACACTACTGAAATAATCCAACTCTTGCATTTCAACTAAATAAATTCAAAATTAACTTTGAAAAATCATTAAAATGTAACTGTGACAAGTTAAACCAAAACAAAACACTTGTAAATTATTCCAACTCTTGTATTTCAGCGAAAGAAATTCAAAATGAACTTGAAAAATCAAGAGAATGTAACTGTGACAAGGTAAACCACAACCAAACCAGTACTGAAATATTCCAACTCTTGCATTTCAACGAAAGAAATTCAAAATGAACTTTGAAAAATCAAGAGAAATGTAACTGTGACAAGGTAAACCACAAGCAAACCACTACTGAAATATTCCAACTCTTGCATTTCAACGAAAGAAATTCAAAATGAACTTTGAAAAATCAGACCTTTGGAGGGGGAGGGCCGGGGGAGGGGGTCGTTCTGTGTCTCAATGCACATAAAAAGTATAAAAATGGGGGAGGGAGGGGGGAGGAGGAGGAGGTGGGAGGAGGAGGAGGGGGAGGGAGGAGGGGAGGGAGGAGGAGGAGGGAGGAGGGAGGAGATGGGCGGTGAGGAGGGGGGAGGATGAGGGAGGAAGAGGGAGGGGAGGGGCCCTTTGGAGCCAATGGGGGAGGGGCCCTTTGGGGGCCGGGGGGTCCGTTGGGGGTCTGGGGGACCCTTGAGAGCCGGGTGGTCCTTTGGGAGCCCTGGGGACCTTTGGGTACCAGGGGCTTCCATCAGGGTGGGGGTCGGAGGATCGGAACCCTTTGGGGTTGGGGTAGAGGACCTCACAACACTGTTCAAATGAAACTTGTGTATTATAACGACCACAGAGTTTCACCCTCAAATCCTCTTCCAAAATCTCTTCAAAAATCTTTCGCCGAAATAATTCCATAACCTGTCTAAAACAGTTTCGCCAAAATTATCCCTAAACGTAATTCAGCGTGTTCCTTTTGTTTTTGGCATCTCTGCGCTAATGCATTTCAAATTAATAAGAAACCTGATTCCCGCGCTAAAACAATTCTTTACTAAGATGTTTCTTGGAGAATTGTTTCCATGGCGTTTGGTTATTAATATCCTTGGGAGTTCGACCAAAAGAGATGTTTCTGAGGCAAAGACATTAATGACTTGGATCTATTCCTAGAGCAGTACCTGTCAGACATTACTAAACTTTGCCCGGAAACAATTTGATTAATGAGTGACAGCAAAGTGAGAAAAATACTGTTTTTCCATTCTCACTGACAAAAACCATGAAACATACATAAAGTGCTGTTGACATCCATGAAAGTGAGAAAGTTCATGTTTTTTCATTCTCACTGACAAAAACCATAAATACAGAGAAAATTCATGGTTTTTCAAGTGAGAAAATTCCTGTTTTTTCATTCTCAGTGAGAAAACCATAAACCACGTGGTTCTATGCCCACATATGGTGCCCCGTCACGACTCAATAAGGCCCTTCTACTAACTAAACTAAACTTTAACTCTAACTAAATCTCTAAGCTAAGATTCTATGGCTAATCCTCTAATCTATAACTCTTAACTAAAACTAAACTAAACAATAACTCTAACTAAAACTCTAAACTAAGACTCTAAGCTAAAACTCTAAACTCTTAACTAAAACTAAACTAAGACTTCAACCCTAACTAAAACTCTAATCTAAGACTTTAAGGTAAAACTCTTAACTAAAACTAAACTAAACTAGAACTCTAAACTCTAAGCTGTGACTTAAAGGTAAAACTCTAAACTCTTAACTAAAACTAAACCAAGCTAGAACTCTAACTAAAACTCTAAGCTAAGACTCCAAGCTAAAACTCTAAACCCTTAACTATAGCCAAACTAAACTTAAACTCTAAGTAAAACTGTAAGCTAAGACTCTATAGTAGAACTCTAAACTATTAACTAAACTAAATTAGAACTGCAACAAAAACTCTAAGCTAAGACTCTAACATAAAACTCTAAACTCTTAGCTAAACCCATACTAAACTAGAACTCTAATTAAAACTCTAAGCTAAGACTCTAAGCTAAAACCTCTAAATTTTCAACTATGACTAAACTAAACTTCAGAACTCTAACAACAAACTCTAAGCTAAGACACTAAGCTAGAACTCTAAACTATTAACTAGAAGTAAACTAAACTTGAACTGTAACAGAAACTCTAAGTCTAAGCTAAAACTCTAGACTCTTAACTATAACTAAACTAAAATAGAACTCTAACAGAAACTCTAAGCTAAGACTAAGCTAAGAACTATAAACTCTTAACTAAAACTAAACTAAACTAGAACTCTAAAAAAAACTCTAATCTAAGACTCTAAGCTAAAAACTCTAAACTCTTAACTAAAACTAAACTAAACTAAAACTCTAACATAAACTCTAAGCTAAGACTCTAAGCTAAAAACTCTAAACTCTTAATTAAAACTAAACTAAACTAGAACTCTAACAAAAACTCTAAGCTAAGACTCTAAGATAAAACACTCAAGACTCTTAACTAAAACTAAACTAAACTAGAACTCTAACAAAAACTCTAAGCTAAGACTCTAAGCTAAAAAACTCTAAACTCTTAACTAAAACTAAACTAAACAGAACCTAACTAAAACTCTAAGCTAAGTCTCGAGGGTAAAACTCCAAACACTTAACTATATCTAAACTAAACTAGAACTCTAACAAAACTCTAAGCTAGGACTCTAAGCTAAAACTCTAAACTCTTAACTGTAACTAAACTAAACTAGAACTCTAACAAAAACTCTAAGCTAAGACTCTAAGCTAAAACTCTAAACTATTAACTAAAACTAAACTAAACCTAGAACTTCAACAAAAACTCTAAGCTAAGACTGTAAGCTAAAAACTCTAAACTCTTAACTAAAACTAAAATAAACTAGAACTCTAACAAAACTCTAGGCTAAAACTCTAAGCTAAATTTCTAAACTCTTAACTAAAACTAAACTAAACTAGAACTCTAACTAAAACTCTAAGCTAAGACTCTATGGTATAAACAGCTAAACTCTTAACTAAAAGTAAAATAAACTTGAACTCTAACTGAAACTCAAAGGTAAAACATCAAACTCTTAACTAAAATTAAACTAAACTAGAACTCTAACAAAAACTCTAAGCTAAGACTCTAAGGTAAAACTCTAAACTCTTAACTAAACTAAACTAGGACTCTAACAAAAACTCTAAGCTAAGACTCAGCTAAAACTCGAATCTCTTAACTAAAACTTAACCAAACTATAACTTTAATTAACACTCTAAGCTATGACTCTAAGCTAAAACTCTAAATTCTTAACTGTAACTAAACTAAACTTTAACTCTAACTAAAACTCTAAGCTAGAACTCTATGGTAAAACTCTGAACTCTCAACTAGAACTAAACTACACTAGAACTGTAAATAAAACTAAGCTAAGACTCTAAGCTAATAAACTCTAGACTTTTAAATAAAACTAAACTAAACTAGAACTCTAATTAAAACTCTAAGTCTAAGCTAAAACTCTAAACTAAAACTAAACTAAACTAGAACTATAACAAAAACTCTAAACTAAGACTCTAAGCTAAAAACACTAAACTCTTAACTAAAACTAAACTAAAACTCTAACAAAAACTCTGAGCTGAGACTCTAAGCTAAAACTCTAAACTCTTAAGTAAAGCTAAACTAAACTAGAACTCTAAGCTAAGTCTCTAAGTTAAAACTCCAAACTCTTAACTATAACTAAACTAAACTAGAACTCTAACAAAAACTATAATATAAGACTCTAAGCTGAAAAACTAAACTCTTAAATAAAACTAATCTAAAGTAGAAATCTAACAAAAACACTAAGCTAAAACTCTAAACAAAAACTATTAACTCTTAATTAAAAATTAAATAAACTAGAACTCTAATAAAAACTTTAAGTCTAAGGTAAAACCCTGAACTCCTAACTATTACTAAACTAAACTAGAACTCTAAGACAAACTATAAGCTAGGACTCTAAGCTAAAACTCGAAACTCTTAACTAGAAGTAAACTAAACTAGAACACTAACAGAAACTCTAAGCTAAGACTCTAAGCTAAAAACTCGAGACTCTTAACTATAACTAAACTAAACTAGAACTCTAACACAAACTATAAGCTAAGACTCTAAGCTAAAACTCTAAACTCTTAACTAAAACTAAACTGAATCAGAACTCTATCTAAAACTCTAAGCTATGACTCTAAGGTAAAACTCTAAACTATTTACTATAACTTTACTAAACTATAACTTTAACTAAAACTCTATGCTATGACTCTAAGCTAAAACTCTAAATTCTTAACTATAACTAAACTAAAACTCTAACTAAAACTCTAACTAAGACTTTAAGGTAAAACTCTAAACTCTTAACTAAAACTAAACTAAACTAGAACACTAACAAAAACTCTAAGGTAAGACTCTAAGCTAAAACTCGAAACTCTTAACTAAACTAAACTAGAACTCTAATTAAAACTCTAAGTGTAAGCTAAAACTCTAAATTCTTAACTGTAACTAAACTAAACTTCAACTCTAACTAAAACTCTAAGCTAAGGCTCTATGTTAAAACTCTAAACTCTTAACTAAAACTAAACTAAACTATAACTCTAACTAAATCTTTAAGCTAAGACTCTAAGATAAAAACTATAAACTCTTAATTAAAACTAAACTAAAATAGAACTCTAACAAAAACTCTAAGATAAGACTCTAAGCTAAAAAACTCTAAACTCTTAACTAAAACTAAACTAAAACTCTAATCTAGGTCTCTAAAGTAAAACTCCAAACTCTTAACTATATGTAAACTAAACTAGAACTCTAACAAAAACTCTAAGCTAAGACTCTAAGCTAAAACTCTAAACTCTTAACTATTACTAAACTAAACTTCAACTTTAACAAAAACTCTAAGCCAAGACTCTAAGCTAAAACTCTAAACTCTTAACTAAAACTAAACTAAACTAGAACTTCAACAAAAACACTAAGATAAGTCTTTAATATAAAACTCTTAACTCTTAACTAAAATTAAAATAAACAAGAACTTTAAAAAAAACTCTAAACTAAGATTGTATGATAAAACTCCAAACTCTTAACTATAACTAAACGAAACTAGAACTCTAACTAAAACTCTATGCTAAGAGTATAAGCTAAAACTCTAAACTCTTAACTATTACTAAACTAAACTTCAACTTCAACTAAAACAATAAGCTAAGACTCTAAGCTAAAAACTCTAAACTGTTAACTAAAACTAAACTAAACTAAAACTCTAACTAAAACTCTAAGCTATGACTCTAAGGTAAAACACCAAACTCTTAACTAAAACTAAACTAAACTAGAACTCTAACAAAAACTCCAAGCTAAGACTCTAAGCTAAAAACTCTAAACTCTTAACTAAAACTAAACTAAAACTCTAATCTAAGTCTCTAAGGTAAAACTCCAAACTCTTAACTATATCTAAACTAAACTAGAACTTCAACAAAAACTCTAAGCTAAGACTATAATATAAAACTATAAACTATTAACTAAACCTAAACTAAACTAGAACTCTAACAAAAACTCTAAGCTATGACTATAAGGTAAAACTCCAAACTCTTAACTAAAACTAAACTAAACTAGAACTCTAAAAAAAATCTAAGCTAAGACTCTAAGCTAAAAAAACTCTAAACTCTTAACTAAAACTAAACTACACAAGAACTCAAACAAAAACTCTAAGCTACGACTCTATGGTAAAACTCCAAACTCATAACTAAAACTAAACTAAACTAGAACTCTAACAAAAACTCTAAGCTAAAACTCTAAGATAAAACTCAAAACTCTTAACTAAAAATAAACTTAAACTTTATGCTAAGTCTCGAAGGTAAAACTTCAAACGCTTAACTATATCTAAACTAAACTAGAACTCTAACAAAAACTCTAAGCTGAGACTCTAAGCTAAAACTCAAAACTCTTAACTATTACTAAACTAAACTTCAACTCTAACAAAAACTCTAAGCTAAGACTCTAAGCTAAAACTAAACAATTAACTAAAACTAAACTAAACTAGAACTTCAACAAAAACTCTAAGCTAAGACTATAAGCTAAAACTGTAAACACTTAACTAAAACTAAAAGAAACTAGAACTCTAACAAAAACTCTAAGCTAAAACTCTAAGCTAAAATTCTAAACTCTTAACCAGAACTAAACTAGAACTCTAAATAAAACTCTAAGCTATGACTCTAAGGTAAGACACCAAACTCTCAACTAAAACTAAACTAACCTAGAACTCTAACTGAAACTCAAAGGTGAAAAATAAAACTCTTAACTAAAACTAAACTAAACTAGAACTCTAACAAAAACTCTAAGCTAAGATTCTAAGCTGAAAAACTCTAAACTCTTAACTAAAACTAAACTAAAACTCTAAGCTAAGTCTCTAAGGTAAAACTCCGAACTCTTAACTTTATCTACACTAAACTAGAAGTCCAACAAAAACTCTAAGCTAAGACTCTAAGCTAAAAACACTAAACTCTTAACTAAAACTAAACTAAAACTAACAAAAACTCTGAGCTGAGACTCTAAGCTAAAACTCTAAACTCTTAAGTAAAGCTAAACTAAACTAGAACTCTAAGCTAAGTCTCTAAGGTAAAACTACAAACTCTTAACTTTAACTAAACTAAACTAGAACTCTAACAAAAACTCTAAGCTAAGACTCTAAGCTAAAACTCTAAACTCTTAACTAAAACTAAACTAAACTAGAACTCTAACAAAAACTCTAAGCTAAGACTCTAAGCTAAAACTCTAAACTCTTAACTAAAACTAAACTAAACTAGAACTCTAATTAAAACTCTAAGTCTAAGGTAAAACCCTAAACTCCTAACTATTACTAAACTAAACTAGAACTCTAAGACAAACTATAAGCTAAGTCTCTAAGCTAAAACTCGAAACTCTTAACTAGAAGTAAACTAAACTAGAACACTAACAGAAACTCTAAGCTAAGACTCTAAGCTAAAAACTCTAAACTCTTAACTATAACTAAACTAAACTATAACTACAACAAAAACTATAAGCTAAGACTCTAATATAAAAACACTAAACTCTTAACTAAAACTAAACTAATACTCTAACAAAAACTCTAAGCTGAGACTCTAAGCTACAACTCTAAACTCTTATGTAAAACTAAACTAAACTAAAACTCCAAGCTAAATCTCTAAGGTAAAACTCAAAACTCTTAACTGTATCTAAACTAAACTAAAACTCTAAAAAACACTCTAAGCTAAGACTCTAAGCTAAAACTCTAAACTCTTAACTAAAACTAAACTAAACTTGAACTCTAACAAAAACTCTAAGCTAAGACTCTAAGCTAAAACTCTAAACTCTTAACTAAAACTAAACTAAACTAAACTAGAACTCTAATTAAAACTTTAAGTCTAAGTTAAAACCCTGAACTTCTAACGATTACTAAACTAAACTAGAACTCTAAGAAAAACTATAAGCTAGGACTATAATATAAAACTCGAAACTCTTAACTAGAAGTAAACTAAACTAGATCACTAACAGAAACTCTAAGCTAAGACTCTAAGCTAAAAACTCGAGACTCTTAACTATAACTAAACTAAACTAGAACTCTAACAGAAACTATAAGCTAAAACTCTAAGCTAAAACTCTAAACTCTTAACTAAAACTAAACTGAATCAGAACTCTAACTAAAACTCTAAGCTATGACTCTAAGGTAAAACTCTAAACTCTTTACTATAACTTTACTAAACTATAACTTTAACTAAAACTCTAAGCTATGACTCTAAGCTAAAACTCTAAATTCTTAACTATAACTAAACTAGAACTCTAACTAAAACTCTAACTAAGACTTTAAGGTAAAACTCTAAACTCTTAACTAAAACTAAACTAAACTAGAACACTAACAAAAACTCTAAGGTAAGACTCTAAGCTAAAACTCGAAACTCTTAACTAAACTAAACTAGAACTCTAATTAAAACTCTAAGTGTAAGCTAAAAATATATACTCTTAACTGTAACTAAACTAAACTTCAACTCTAACTAAAACTCTAAGCTAAGACTCAATGTTAAAACTCTAAACTCTTAACTAAAACTAAACTAAACTAGAACTCTAACTAAATCTTTAAGCTAAGACTCTAAGCTAAAAACTTTAAACTCTTAATTAAAAATAAACTAAACTAGAACTCTAACAAAAACTCTGAGCTAAGATTCTAAGCTAAAAAACTCTAAATTTTCAACTAAAACTAAACTAAAACTCTAATATAGGTCTATAAGGTAAAACTCCAAACTCTTAACTAAATGTAAACTACACTAGAACTCTAACAAATACTCTAATCTAAGACTCTAAGCTAAAACTCTAAAATATTAACTTTAAATAAGCAAAACTTCAACTTTAACAAAAACTCTAAGCCAAGACTCTAAGCTAAAACTCCAAACTCTTAACTAAAACCAAACTAAACTAGAACTTCAACAAAAATAATAAGCTAAGACTCTAAGCTAAAAACTCTAAACTCTTAACTAAAACTAAACTAAACTAAAACTCTAACAAAAACTCTAAGCTAAGACTCTATGCTAAAACTCCAAACTCTTAACTATATCTAAACTAAACTAGAACTCTAACAAAAACTCTAAGCTAAGACTCTATGCTAAAACTCTAAACTCTTAACTATTACTAAACTAAACTTCGAACTTCAACTAAAACAATAAGCTAAGACTCTAAGCTAAAAACTCTAAACTGTTAACTAAAACTAAACTAAACTAAAACTCTAACTAAAACTCTAAGCTATGACTCTAAGGTAAAACGCCAAACTCTTAACTAAAACTAAACTAAACTAGAACTCTAACAAAAACTCTAAGCTAAGACTCTAAGCTAAAAACTCTAAACTCTTAACTAAAACTAAACTAAAACTCTAATCTAAGTCTCTAAGGTAAAACTCCAAACTCTTAACTATATCTAAACTAAACTAGAACTTCAACAAAAACTCTAAGCTAAGACTCTAAGCTAAAATTCTAAACTCTTAACTAAAACTAAACTAAACTAGAACTCTAACAAAACTCTAAGCTATGACTCTAAGGTAAAACACCAAACTCTTAACTAAAACTAAACTAAACTAGAACTCTAAAAAAACTCTAAGCTAAGACTCTAAGCTAAAAAACTCTAAACTCTTAACTAAAACTAAACTAAACTAGAACTCTAACTAAAACTCTAAGCTAAGACTCTAAGCTAAAACTCAAAAACATTAACTAAAACTAAACTAAACTATAACTCTAACAAAAACTCTAAGCTAAAATTATAAGCTAAAAAACTCTAAACTCTTAACTAAAACTAAACTAAAACTCTATGATAAGTCTCTAAGGTAAAACTCCAAACTCTTAACTATATGTAAGCTAAACTAGAACTCTAACAAAAACTATATTCTAAGACTCTATGCTAAAACTCAAAACTCTTAACTATTACTAAACTAAACTTCAACTCTAACAAAAACTCTAAGCTAAGACTCTAAGCTAAAACTAAACTATTAACTAAAACTAAACTAAACTAGAACTTCAATAAAAACTTTAAGCTAAGACTCTAAGCTAAAAACTCTAAATTCGTAACTAAAACTAAAAGAAACTAGAACTCTAACAAAAACTCTAAGCTAAGACTCTAAGCTAAAATTCTAAACTCTTAACTAGAACTAAACTAGAACTCTAACTAAAACTCTAAGCTAAGACTCTAAGGTAAGACACCAAACTCTCAACTAAAACTAAACTAAACTAGAACTCTAACTGAAACTCAAAGTTGAAAAATCAAACTCTTAACTAAAACTAAACTAAACTAGAACTCTAACAAAAACTCTAAGCTAAGATTCTAAGCTAAAAACTCTAAACTCTTAACTAAAACTAAACTAAAATTCTAAGCTAAGTCTCTAAGGTAAAACTCCAAACTCTTAACTTTATCTAAACTAGAAGTCCAACAAAAACTCTAAGCTAAGACTCTAAGCTAAATCTCTAAACTCTTAATTATTACTAAACTAAACTTCAACTCTAACAAAAACTCTAAGCTAAGAGTCTAAGCTAAAACTCTAAACTATTAACTAAAACAAAAATAAACTAGAACTCTAACCAAAACTCAAAGATAAAACGTCAAACTCTTAACTAAAATTAAACTAGACTAGAACTCTAACTAAAACTCTAAGCTAAGACTCTAAGGTAAAACTCTAAACTCTCAACTAAAACTAAACTAAATTAGAACTCTAACAGGAACTCTAAGCTAAGACTCTAAACTCTTAACTAAAACTAAACTAAACTAAAACTCTAACAAAAACTCTAAGCTAATACTCTAAACTAAAACTCGAAACTCTTAACTAAAACTTAAACAAACTACAACTTTAAGTAAAATTCTAAGCTATGACTCTAAGGTAAGACACCAAACTCTCAACTAAAACTAAACTAAACTAGAACTCTAACTGAAACTCAAAGTTTAAAAATCAAACTCTTAACTAAAACTAAACTAAACTAGAACTCTAACAAAAACTCTAAGCTAAGATTCTAAGCTGAAAAACTCTAAACTTTTAACTAAAACTAAACCAAACTAGAACTCTAACAAAAACTCTAAACTCTTAACTTTATCTAAACTAAACTAGAACTCTAACAAAAACTCTAAGCTAAGACTCTAAGCTAAAATTCTAAACTATTAACTAAAAATAAAATAAACTAGAACTCTAACAAAAACTCAAAGATAAAACGTCAAACTCTTAACTAAAATTAAACTAAACTAGAACTCTAACTGAAACTCAAAGGTGAAATATCAAACTCTTAACTAAAATTAAACTAAACTAGAACTCTAACAAAAACTCTAAGCTAAGACTCTATGCTAAAAAACTCTAAACTCTTAACTAAAACTAAACTAAAACTTTAAGCTAAGTCTTTAAGGTAAAACTCCAAACTCTTAACTTTATCTAAACTAAACCAGAACTCTAACAAAAACTCTAAGCTAAGACTCTAAGCTAAAACTCTAAACTCTTAATTATTACTAAACTAAACTTCAACTCTAACAAAAGCTCTAAGCTAAGACTCTAAGCTAAAACTCTAAACTAGTAACTAAAACTAAAATAAACTAGAACCCTAACAAAAACTCAAAGATAAAACGTTAAACTCTTAACTAAAATTAAACTAAACTAGAACTCTAACTAAAACTCTAAGCTAATACTCTAAGATAAAACACAAAACTCTTAACTAAAACTAAACTAAGCTAGAACTTTAACAGAAACTCTAAGCCAAAACTAAATTTTTAACTATTAATAAACCAAACTAAAACTCTAACAAAAATTCTAAGCTAATACTCTAAACTAAAACTTGAAACCCTTATCTAAAACATAACCAAACTAAAACTTTAAGTAAAATTCTAAGCTATGACTCTATGCTAAAATTCTAAGCTATGTCTCTATGCTAAAACTCTAAATTCTGAACTGTATCTAAACTAAACTAAAACTCTGAATAAAACTCTAAGCTAAGACTCTAAGCTAAAAAACTCTAAACTTTTAACTAAAACTAAACCAAACTAGAACTCTAACAAAAATTCTAAGGTAAAACTTAAAACTCTTACCTATAACTAAGGTGTGGTTGAAAAGGATAAGTACTTCAAGTTGGAAAATGGGTTTAGGAGGGACATTAAGAAAGGAACTTGCTCTGAAATGCCTTTTGAAAAGTATTTCTTGGTGTTGAGGTATCCAAAAAGCTGTAAAGTATAGTTGTGGGTGAAAAAGATAAGTACTTCAAGTTGCAAAATGGGTTTAGGAGGGACATTAAGAAAGTAACTTGCTCTGAAAAGGTCCTTGAAAAGTATTTCATGGTGTTGAGGTATCCAAAAAGCTGTAAAGTATAGTTGTGAGTGAAAAAGATAAGTACTTCAAGTTGGAAAATGGGTTTAGGAGGGACATTAAGAAAGTAACTTGCTTGTCTTAGTCGATTACGTCATTCTATGCCCATAAATGAATTCCCGTCATGACCTCCTGATAGGGTTCTACCGATTATGTAATCAATTTCTCGGGAATTCTCTCCCTTCAATTACGCAATAAATATATCTCTTCCTCACCTTTCCCTTAGAAACATCAAATTAATTCCCCTTTCTTGAATCAATAATTCTCCTTAGAAACAACAATTAATTCCCCTTTCGTGAATCAATAATTCCCCTTAGAAACAACAAATTAATTCCCCTTTCTTGAATCAATAATTCCCCTTAGAAAAAACAAATTAATTTCCCTTTCGTGAATCTATAAAATTCCCAATCGATTACGCAATCAATTTCTCAGGTTAGGTTAGCCTAAAGATCAATGAAGCCATAATGTTTCTTAATTCCCCTTTCGTAAATCAATACATTCCCCCACCGATTATGTAAATCAAGTTCTCGGAAATTCGCTTCCCCCTCGAGTACTAGATCAATACATTCCCCGAACGATTATGTAAATCACCCCTCATGTCATTACACGTGGCCAAACAACAACAGATCGCTTGACCTTGACCCCCATTAGACTCGATCGATAATCCTTGAATAAATTATGTAAAAAAAAGTTGTAGGTGGTAGCAGGGGTGAGTGTCACGAGCTCATGAGGCCTTTCTACTGAGGAGTTTCGTCAATTGTTCCACAATGAATCCCACCTTAATTGAAATACGACAGATTAAACAAGTTATTTGTGGCTATTCGCAAAATGAACATATTGATTGGCATTAAATATATTTAAGGCAACTATAAATATAATAAAAATTTTCATTAACGAAAAATATAAGGTAGGAAGGGGGTTAATTTACCTATCACTCTCAAACTCAGTGTGCTTTTACCAACCACATTGTTATTGTTATAACTTAGAAATTCACTTATAAAGGAATGCTCCCACTGTGTATAATTATTTTTATTTACGTCCTTTAATAAATGTAACATGTCACAAAATTATCACTGTTACAATCAAGCATAGTTATTTATGGTCAAACTAGGTTGTTTGCCAAATTATTTTATTAAGCCAAGTTTTTTGCAGTTATTTATTCAAAACTAACATGAAATTCAACAAAACCACTGTGATCGAATCGGGTCCTCTTTGTTTAGTATCCCCCCTCCCTCTCTACATGGTAGCCCTGGTCAAATTCTGTTGGCCACTGGCTATAAAAACAAACCATGGGACCTTTCCTGCGTTGTGCCAGAACGACAGACAACTGCTCCACTAACCACGGTTAAGGGCATCAAAGTACTGCATTTCAGAACTCTTTAAAAATATTTAAAATTCTTCTTTCTAACTAAAATATTTTGGCCTGGCACTCAAATCCAATTTTTTTAGATTCTCTCAAATTTATTCCTTATCTTAACACATTAGTTCCCCCCCCCCCCCCTACCAACAAGGGTCTAGTATGTGGCTGCATACTTTGCACACTCTTCAGGCTGGCCTTGATGCTGAGAGAAAGGCTTCACTCAACCAAAAGACGTTATAGGCATTCAGGTTGTTCAAATAATCTTTTTTTATACCCCACCTGGCAAATGAGCACGACAGTGTCAAACGTAATACAGTTCATAGAGTAAAAAAAAAGAAAAAAAAACAGAGCTTTCTCACTTTCTTCAGAGGATGAATAGATGATGTCACATCTTATGCTTACTGAAATTTAAGGCTTGGGGGATCAGACTAGTCATTAATTTTTTAAAGCTATGGTCCCTGTTCGTTGTTATTTTCCTAATTGATTGGAGCGAAGAAAACTGAAGAAAATTAGGAGGAAAATCGCTAAAACTAAAACAAAATTACTTAATTCCTGCCATAGCCGCCACTTTTTTAATCGCTTCAATTAACCTCTCGTTCCAGGCAAGAAACACTTTTTGTTATGCTTATTATTGACCATTATGTTTAGATTATTATAATTTTTTAAATTGGGATTTTAAGTGGAGCGTTGGAGTTGAGTCTTTAGATTTAATTCTTAATCATTTAAAAGATTTTGATAAGAAAAAGTTCAATTTAATTTAGAACTTAAAGAAAATAATAGGCTATCACTGTTTGATATTTGTCAGTAAAAATAGGTATTTATTTGCGTTTTTCATAGAGAAACCCTACACATAGCGACAAATATCTAAACTTCCACTCGAGCCATCCGGTTTTGGTGCAAAGAGGTTTGGTTATTGAATTAGTTGACAGGATTTTAGAATTTGTTTTCGGGAACATTTTGATTCTGAATTATTATATTTAAGAAAGATCTTATTTTTTAAATGGCTATCCAATTAAATTCATAAATGGAATAACAAAAATAGAAACAGCAAATAAAATAATAAATTAAACAATGAACTACAGTTTTTGGATCTAAATTGTCAAATGGTTATATTTCTTAACCTTATACCCGGCAAAGGTGAGAAACACAAGTGAATTTGACGTAAATATAATATTGAAACTTGCTTTGTATCAACTAAACCTTTGAGATTTCTGAATTCTGAGAAAGAAAATATAAAGAGCAAATTTTCCATAACTATGACCATATTTGCAACCATCTTCATAGATTGAGACTTATCTGCAATGGGCTAGAAAAGCTATTGAAAAAGGAACACATTTTTACTAAATATCGAAACTTCTGTTTAACTGCGTTACATATCTGAACTTCAATAGTATCCCCTCAATACCTTCCACAACAGCCATAGCCGCTTCCCTTTTTTTCTTCACCGTTAATCACGAAGGAGTTTAAAAGCGATTCCCTGAAGACGCCGGCATTATTGATTAGACACACCTGTTAGATACGTAATAGGAGATAGCTTAACTATGTAAATTCCTTGAGGATGACGTAATCTCGCGTGACTTGTTTTGCTAGAAATCACAGGCTGCTAGTCAAGTGGGGAACTCCCGGTTGTAACTGAAGATGATGTAATCTCGCGTAACTCAAGGCGTTCTTCGAGATATTATTCAAGACGTTTTCTATTTTGGTCTCTTACTGGATTTTTTGTTCTCGAGTCCAAGCCACCTGATGATACACCATAGTTATGTAATTGAGTAGATCGATAACCACATTTTTGCTTTTCCACGCTACCATGGGAATATGTTTTATACGATAAGCTTTTTTGATATTAATGGAAGACTTTATATACATAGAAACTGCAAAGAAAAGATTCTGGGCACAGTCGACCCTTTTTTAAGGATTCGGTCTTTTACTTATATGCATTCAAATATGATTCGTACATTCTTTGATTCGTATGGGACTTTCCATTTAATTGTTAGATCGTAATACACCATGGCAGTTCGCGTTATCGTGGCATTATGCAGCTGTTTCGTTGCACCCTGTGGCACAAACTACAGAGACACTCTGAAGAAATCAAAAGGGCAATATATAGAAATCCAGGACAGCCCCATAAAAATTATGACCAACTATAATAGCATCAAGAACAGCGACAATGAAATAAGCCCTAAATCGATTTGACCAATAAAAATATCATCAACAGAGACAATGAAATTAGAATCTGAATCTACTTAACCAGTAAATGTACCACCTGTCACAACCCAGGTACCCGCAGCCAACCTATAACTAACCCTGGGTACCTGAAGCAAAACTGCCGCACCTCTGGGTACCTAAAGCCATCATATTGCAGCTGAGGTAACCACATCCTACCTAATTTTAATCTAGGTTATATTATGTTAAGTGATTTAAGCTAGGTTACTTTGGGTTCAGCAAATATGCCCGCACGTTTGCTGAACCTAAATGTTTGCAGTACAATCTGTTGATGGTACTTTTATTGGTCAAATCGATTCAAATCTTATTTCATTGTCTCTGTTCTTGATGCGTTAACCGTTGGTCATAATTTCTATGGGGTTTTTCTGTATTTCTACATGTTGCCTTTTTGATTTCTTCAGATTGGTCTTGATTATTTAGAGGTTGCCATTGATTTCTACATGTTGGAGTTCATTTGTATGAATTCGGCTGGATTTCTATGCACTGGTTATGATTTCAACGAGATTGTTCGGGATTTCTACATATTGGTCTCTTGATTTCTTTAGGTTGGTCTTGATTTCTAGAGGTTGGCCTTGATTTCCACAGATTGGTCTTGATTTTTAGAGGTTGGCCTTGATTTCTACGGGTTGTTCGGGATTTTTATGAATTCGTCTGGATTTCTATGCATTGGTAATGATTTCGATTGGACTGTTCTGGATTTCTACATATTGACCAATGTATTTCTTCAGATTGGTCTTGATTTTCAGGGGTTCACCTTGATTTCTACAGTTTAGTCTTGATATCTATGATTTGGACTTGATTTTTATTTATTGGTCATGATTTCTGAGGGTTGCTATCGATTTCTACATATTGGTCTCTTGATTTTTATGGTTGGTCTTGATTTCTATGGACTGGTCTAGATTTCTACATTTTGGCCTTGATTTCTAAGGTTTAGTCTGTTTTTTTTTGTATTGATCTCTTGATTTCTACTGGTTGGTCTTGATTTAGAGGTTGGCCTTTATTTCTAAGTTTCATCTTGATTTGTATGGTTCAGTCTGAATTTCTTCAGGCTGGTCATAATTTCTATGCGATTATTCTGGATGATTCTAAATATAAGACTCTTGATTTCTTTAGATCGGTCTTGATTTTTAGAGGTTGCCCTTGATTTCTAAGGGTTGGTCTTGACTTTTATGAATTCGTCTGGATTTCTATGCATTGGTTATGATTTCTATGGGATGGTTCTAGATTTGTACATATTGTTCTATTGATTTCTACGGCATAATTTTGAGTTCTATGGATTGGTCTGGATTTCTACAGTTTGATCTTAATTTCTATGGTATGGTCTGAATTTTCATGCATTTGGCCTCTTAATTTTTTTCGGATTAATCTTGATTTAGAGGTTGGCCTTTATTTCAACAGTTTGGTCTTGATTTCTATGGTTTAGTCTGGGTTTCTATGTACTGGTCATGATTTTTAAGGATTGTTCGGGATTTCTAAAGATTGATCTCTTGATTTCTACGGATTGGTCTTGATCTCTATGGACTAATCTGGATTGCTACAGTATGGCCATGATTTCTTTGGTTTGGCCTGGATTTGTATGCATTAGTCTCTTTATTTCTTTGGATTTCTCTTGATTTCTATTGATTGGTCTGGATTTCTACAGTTCAGTTTTAATTTCTATTGTTTGGTCTGGATTTCCATACAATGGTCTCTTAATTTCTTCGGGTTAATCTTGATTTAGAGGTTGGCCTTGATTTCAACAGTTTTGTCTTTATTTCTATGGTTTGGTCAGGGTTTTTATGTACTGGTCTTGATTTTTAAGGACTGTTCGGGATTTCTACATATTGATCTCTTGATTTCTATGGACTGGTCTGGATTTCTACATTTTGGTCTTGATTTCTTTGGTTTGACCTGGATTTCTATGCATTGGGCTCTTGATTTCTTCCCATTGGTCTTGATTTCTATAAACTGGTTGGGATTTCTACAGTTTGGACTTAATTTATATGGTATGATCTGAATTTTCATGCATAGGTCTCTTAATTTTTTGGGATTAATCTTGATTTAGAGGTTGGCCTTGATTTCCATAGTTTGGTCTTGACTTCTATAGTTTAGTCTGGGTTTCTATGTAATGGTCTTGATTTTTAAGGACTGTTCAGAATTTCTACGTATTGATCTCTTGATTTCTATGGACTGGTCTGGATTTCTACATTTTGGCCTTGATTTCTTTGGCTTGACCTGGATTTCTATGCATTGGGCTCTTGATTTCTTCGGATTGGTCTTGATTTCTATAAACTGGTCGGGATTTCTACAGTTTGGACTTGATTTATATGGTTCGGTCTGGATTGCTATACATTGGTCCCTTAATTCCTTCAGATTGGTCTTGATATACACATTGACCTTGATTTCTAGGGTTTGTTCTTGATTTCTATGGACTGGTCTGGATTTATACAGTTTGGTCTTGATTTCTATGGCATGGTCTGGATTTCTATGCAATGGTTTCTCGATTTCATTGCACTGGTCTAAATAAAGGCCTCTTGATTTCTTTGGATCGGTCTTGCTTTTCAGACGTTGCCCTTGATTTCTACAGGCTGTTCCTGATTTTTGTGAATTCGTCTGATTTCTTTGGGTTGGTCCTGATTTCTATGGATTGTTCTGGATTTCTATTCATTGGTCTCTTTTTGTCCTCATACTGGTCTTGGATTTAGGATTTGTTCATAATTTCTATAGATTGGCCTTGATTTTTATGAATTCGTTTGGATTTTTAAGCACTGGTCATGATTTCTATCGATTGTTCTGGATTTCTATGCAATTGTCTGTTGATTTCCTCGGATTGGTCCTGATTTTTATGAATTCGTTTGTATTTATGTGCACTGGTCATGATTGTCTCTGGGTTTGTAATGGATTTATAAATATTGATCTCTCGACTTCTTCGGGGGGGGGTCTTTATTCTAGAGGTTGCCCTTGATTTCTACGAATTTGTCTTGATTTTATGATTTCGTCTGGATTTCTGTGCACTGGTCAAGATTTCTAGGAATTTTTCAGGATTTCTACATATTGGTCTCTTGATTTCTTGGAATTGGTCTCGATTTTTAGAGGTTGGACTTGATTTATACAGATTGATCTTCATTTTCACGAATGCAGTCTGACTCTGAATGCTTGATAGTTTTTTGTCAGATAATAGCGAATCCTTAAAACGGTATGACTGTGCATGAAATGCCCACACAAATCACGTTATTTTTCTACCTGTTAAAACAACTTAATACCAATCAAAGAATGTACAAACCAATTTTTTGAATGCATGTTTTCAAAAATACCGAATCATTAAAAACGGGATGACTGTGCATGCAATTTCCACACAAATCACTTTGTTTTTATAGCTATGAAAAGAATATTATACGAATCTAAGAAAGTACTGACCATTTTTGACAGCCTGCAAGAAAAATCCTGAATCCTTAAATTGCATAACAATGATGTAAAACCCACGTGTGCACAATAGATCAGTAATAAAAGACTTGTTGGATGCTAGGCTCCTGTTAAAATTGGTTGCTAAGAGCACCCGTTGGAATTGATTGTTAGGATCCGGTTGTAATTAGTTGTTTGGAGCCGGTTGGAATTTCTGGCTATGGTCCAGTTGGAATAGGTTGCCAGTGTATTTGTTGGAATTGGTTGCTAGGGTCCCCATTGGAATTGGTTGCAAGGGCCCCGTCGGAATTGGTTTGTAGGACCTCCGTTGGAATTGGTTGCTAGGACCCCGTTAGAATTGGTTGCTAGGGCTCCATCGGAATTGGCTGCAAGGGCCCTCCGTCTGAAATGTTTGCTAGGGCCCCTGTAGGAATTGGTTGTTAGGTCCCGTTTGGAATTGCTAGCTAGGGCCCCTTTGGAACTGGTTTTTAGGGCTCTTTCGGGATTGCTTGCTAGGACCCCGTTGGAATTGCTTGCTAGGGCCTCTACTGGAACTGGTCGTTAGAGCCAATTTGCTGATAGCTCCCAATTGAAATTCGTTGTGGGGGCTTGGTTGGAACTTGTTGTTAGGGGGTTTTGCGCCAGCTGAAGTATGTGCAGTGAAACACAACAGCCACCTGTGTTCAACTCGAAGTAGCCAAACCCAAAATGCTAGGAACACAGGTTTGAAATGATTACCATTAGCAGAAAACGAAACCAAACAAAAAAATAAGCCTATGTAATACAAACAAAAAAAAGAATTTGACGCCATATTCGTTATGGCGCCATGACGCCAATGACGCCATGTTTGACTGCAATAGATACTGGGGGTGAAAAAATGGTGATGGTAGCGTAGCTACTTTTGATAACTTTTTGCCTGTAGAAGTGAAACTTGCTGTTTAAACTCAAAGTAAACCATCCTAAAATGCCAGGACCACTGATTTGATATGATTGCCATTAGCAGAAAAGGATACAAAACAAAAAAAATAAACGTGTAATACAAACAAACAAAACAAATTAAAAAATAACAATAATAAAATTGACGTCATTTTTGACTGCAATAGATTCCAGGGTGAGAAATGGCAATTGTAGCCTAACTGCTTTTGATAATTTTTTCATTGTAGAAGTAGAACTCGCTGTTTGAACTTGAAGTAACTCATCCCGAAATGCCAGGATCACTGGTTTGGCATTAGTATCACAATCTAATAGTGAAGTGGTAAGTTCCCACTGTTCAAATAAAAAACTTCTGTCAGGATATTCAAATGTCAGAAACAGCTTAAGTGATAATTACGGGTGCCCCAGGGTGCCACCAGACAGCCATGCTGTGCCACGCTGTCGCGAATTGCCACGAGCCATCAGAAGAAACGCTACTGAGAATTTTCCTTTAAGTTTAAATTACCGATTTTAGTGTATACGGTTTGTATGTTTATTTCTTGCAGAATAATGGTTGAAAATGCTTTAGGAATAATTATGTGCGCAAGAGGGTGCCACGAGCCAGCAACAGAGTGTCACTGGCTGGGAATTGCCATAGAGTATCATGATAATAATAATGTGGTATGTTCCCACTGTTCAAATAAAAAAAAATATATGTCAGAATATTCAAATATCAGAAAACGCTTCTATCCCCACTGATGTAAACTGCCACGAGTCATCAGAAAAAGCACTATTGGGAATTTTTCTTTAAGTTTAAACGATTGATTTTAGTGTATACGGTTTGTATGGTTATTTTTGGTTGAAAAATGGTTAAAAATGCCTTAGGAGTGATAATGTGTGCCACAGGGCGCCAAGAGTCAGCAACAGAGTGTCACTGGGTGGGAATTTCCATAGAGTATGACGCTCTAACAATGAAATGGAAAGTCCCGCTGTTCAAAAAAAACAGTTAATTTTAGCTTATAGGGTTATTTTTGCAGGAAAATGGCTGAAAATGCTTTAAGAATGATAGTGAGCGCCAAAGGGTCTCACGAGCCAGCCATAGAGTGCCACGGTAGCGTGAACTGCCTTGGACTATCACGTTCTAGCAATGAAATGGAAAGTACCGCTGTTCAAATAAAAACAATGGTCAATTTTAGGTTATAGGTTCATTTTTGTAGGAAAATGGTTGAAAAAGCTTTAGAAATAATAATTTGTGACAGAGGGTGCCACGAGCCGGCTTTAAAGTGCCATGGTGACGTGAACTGTCATGGACTATCACCTTTTAACAATGAATTGGTCAAGTCCCGCTGGTCAAATAAAAAAATGGTTAATTTTAGTTTGCAGGGTTGGTTTCGTAGGAAAATGGTTGAAGATACTTTACGAATAATAGTGTCCACGAGAGGTGCTAAGGGCTATCCCTCGAGGGTCATGGTGGCGTAAACTGCCTTGGACTATCACGTGAAGAAAAAATGTCTTGAAGAAAAATGTCTTTAAAAATATCTTGAAATGTCTTGAAGAATATATAGAAGAAAAATTTCTTAAAGGAAAATGTCTTCTTGAAGTGTTTTTAAACGTCTTGAAAAATGTCTTGAAGAAATCTTGAAGAAAATTGTCTTAAAGAAAAATGTCTTAAAAACGTTTTAAAATGTCTTGAAAAGTCTTGAAACGTTTTGAAAAATGTTTTGAAGGAAACTTGAAGAAAAGCGTTATAAAGAAAAACGTCTTAAAAATATCTTGAAATGTCTTGAGTCGTCCTGAAAAGTGTCTCGAAGAACATCTTGAAGAACGTCTTCAGTCACGTGAGATTACGTCATTCTCAGTTACAACCGGGGGTTCCCCAATTGACTAGCAGCCTGTGAGATCTAGCAAAACAAGTGACGTGAGATTACGTAATCCTCAATGAATTTAAACAGGTAAACAAGTTTCTATCACGTAACAAACAGGTATGTCTAATCAATAATGCTGGAGTATTGAGAGAATCGCCGTTATACTTCTTCGTGATTAATGGTGAAGAAGAAAAGAGTGGACGCTATGGGTTTTATTTAACGTATTGGGGGGATACTACAAATTTCTACTCGTGCCACCCGGTTTCAGTGAAAAGAGGTTTGGTAATTGCATTAGTTGACAGGGTTTTGGAATTTGTTCTCCGGAATATATTAATTTTGAACTATTGCATTTAATGAAAATCTTGTTTTCTTAATGGCTGTCTAATTAAATTTGTAAATGAATTATCAAAATAGACACACCAAACAATATTATAAATTAGATAAAGAACCAATGTCTTTTGAATCTAAATTGTCAAAAATTTATATCTCTCCACCTCATATATTGGGCCTAGTGAGAAACTGAAGTGAACAAATGAATTTCAGGCAAATATAATATTGGAACTTGTATTTCATCAACTGGAACTATGACTAGCCTTCTGAATTAATGGAAAAATTGGACCTGTATCAATTTAGGGAGTGAGATTTACCTAATTCCTTGCTCATGTGGGTATATTCAGATTGGTCGAACCCTTAGACATTTTGGGGAACGCTTTACTAAGCATCATAATTCGATTAAAAAGGCTCTCAATTTTAGAAAAACTTGCAAGCTATTGTTTCAGCATTAGAAGGGTATATTCTTCACAACCCTGACCATACTGTACAGTTTAAAGAGGCTATATATACACCGATTGAGTTTTAATCAACAGACTAGAGAACCCATTGAAAAAAGAAACACATTTTTGGTAATTATCCAATAGATATAGAAATGGGGAAATTAAATCGATTCTATCCATAGTTCTATGAAACCATAGTTATTAATTATAATAATGTTGCAAAACACCAAAAATCTAAAGTAAATAAAAGCCCTGACAGAATAGCAGTATTTGATGCCAGTAAAGGACTAGTTATTTCTATATTTATGTTGAAGACTTTTACTTTATATAAACAAATTGTTTGTCTTTTTGTTGTCTTTTCTTTTCCTTCCACAGGCTGCAGACCCAATTTTTTGTTGATTTGTTCAAGAGGTTTTCCCCTCTTTGTTTATTCATGCATCGTAGGTTATCACAACTTTATTTCCTATTTAGACTGAAATGTGACATTTTACCACACAAATTTATTTTTCAAATTTAAAGAGTACAAGCAATCACAAAACTAAGCAAAAAGAATATGCCAGAGAATATGAGTTCAAAATTGGTTGGATTAGTAATAATGTTTTTGATGCTTCCCCAGGAACGTTCTTCAAAATCTTCAGTAACGTTTTTCAGAATGTGTGGCAAGGCCGTTGATACTGAATCTGGATCCTGACCTCCAAAAACGTCGTCCATTAGACTTTCATTCGTAATGTAAGCGTAAGGAGATCGAAAATGGCGTATTCCGCAAAGAAAAGTCAAGCTCAGTAAGCGTGTAAATACCTGTCGAAAAATTAAATATGTATACATCCTGCTGAATCGTTAAATCAAGAAAAATGAACACGATCATGCATGGTCGTCCAAGGTTAATAATGCATTTAAGAGTAGAATCGACGACATCTGTAACGTGTTTAACTAACAAATTTTATGAAATTAAATTTAAAAAGTCTGAAAAGTCTCATTCAAATTCAATGTTATTTTTGGTCGAATAGTCTTTCTTCCAGAACTGTGACAAAATTCCGATTTTATCCCAAAGAGGGAGGTTTGAGGAATGGGTAAACCCCCCTCCATATACGAGATTCTCTCCATTCGTTTAAAGTTTTAATTTTACTCCTTACTTTCAGTTGAAAAAACTTTTTAAATTTGATTTTTGAATTTTTTTTTCTTTTGGGGTGCTTGATCCTTAAAAATGGCTTGAAAGGCTAGAAATATTGCCAAAAATTTGTATTGGAAACAATTATTATATACTCAAAGAACAGGTGCGACAGCTGTTTGCCTTAGGCTTTTCTAGTCACTCCTTGGCACTGGGCTCTTCTGCTGTTTTAATACTCTTACCTGAAAGCGTGGAAGAGTTTATTAGAGACCTAGTATACTATATTGGTTTTAGTCAAAAACTGGTCAAGGAGTATGAACAGTTTCAAGAGTTAACAAATATTGCAAAGCATAGGCTGCAGTTCATCAGTGCAACACGATGACTGTCTCTTGAAACAGTTGTTTACGGGATTTTAGAAGAGTGGAGTGCCTTGGTACTGTTCCTGGGCAATCAATCTAACACGCTGACACTGATAGTGCTAGTTGGGAGAAGGCAAGCCCTATTTACCGTTTCATGAACGATCCCTTCTGCAAAGCTTATCTATATTTTCTGTATTTCACGCCGAAGCTGATCAATTTGCTCAATATGGAGTTTCAAAGCAGAGCAGTTCGCATCCACAGTATTCTGAGTAGGACCAGGACTACATTTACCTCACTAGTGAAGTGCTTGTGAACTCCAGTTTGATAGATAGGGATGCACATGAGGAAGTTTTAAAACTCTTCCTGGAGGATCAGATACTCCAGAGTGTAGTTCTTCCTCTGAGTGAATTGAACCTCGGGCCAAAAACACCGGGTGTAAATTATTACAGTCGTTTTCTACTGAAACTTGCTGAATTCTGAAAAAAAAACAGCAGATTATATTATGTAGAGCTCTGCAGGCAGATCACCAGGAGGCTAGACAGCGAAGAGGAAACACTCAAGAGCCTCGAGTCCATCGTTGCTGCCGTTACTTTGAACGGGTTAGTCAGAACACTAATGGCAATCATGGTTCAATTTCCAAATTGGTTGGGGAATACTGATAAGAAATTAAAGAGGACAGGAGACATCTTTCATGTGCAGTGGGTAGAATTAGAGTCTAGGAAAGACTTTGTGTAAAATAGACTTTGTGACATTTTTGAACCTGATATGTTCTGGAAAAAATTGCTGTTGGTGAAAGTCTTTTACATAAGTCTTTTACTAAACTATTTTCGTTCGATTGGGGTAGATCAAGACAGTCGGAGAAGGAGAAACCATAACCTGATTTGAATTTTCACCAGTCGATAATCTACTATGTCCTCTTTATTCAAATTACTTCTTGGATAGTTGACCGAGTCAGACTTGGAGTTACCTATTCCTGGGTATAATCGCAATCAGCAGATTCACTTTGACTGGAAACTGCTTTCAGATTGAATAGAACAGATGTGTCATAACGACAGACCACCTGACAATAAGTGTATTTTTGTCAGTTGGCACCTGGACTACAGGCTATCTTGATTCCATATGTCTGAACCATTTCTCCATGCACATCATAATAACAGGCATAGCATGTGTTTTACCTACATTGGGAAGAAACACCCATTAGAAAGACCAGTCAAATTTTTTTCGGAGGACTCAATAGTTTGCGGTTTCTGTCCACCCATTATAAAAAAAACACAAAACACTTCACGAGTCAGTTTTTTCACCCCGATGAGGACCTACCACACCAATGGGTCCTTTACATCCTTTTTTGTTAAGTTTTTCATCATTTTTGAGAAAAACTGACCATGCACCCTTGTGCTTCGAACACACGCCTATCACTGTTTTCAAAACTGTCATTAAAATAGACTACTGACAGCAGAATTGATTCCTCAATAGAACGAAATTTGTTGGTCGTACCCACGCTTTAGATTTTCAAAGCTTCACACGATATACTGATCTTGATGAAGAAGTGGAAGGAACTGAAACTGAAACGGTTTTCTCAGAATACATGCAAAAGTGAAAATTGTTATGGGGCAGTTGGGGATATTAATTGTTTTATGTACTACCATCAACATAATGAGCTACTTCACCCCTGCAGTAGTACACCACAGGATCTGTACCTAAGAATTTGAGTGCTACACCCCACAATCAATACTACATTAAACATGGCATAGATCCTACTACACTATATATGGAGTAGGTCCTGCTATGCTATATATGGAGTAGTACACTTGGTAAGATGTAGGTATCAAATTCTGAGGTACAGATCCTGTGGTATACTGCTACAGTGGTGAAGGAGTACATAATATGTTGATGGTTGTACATAAAACAATTAATCCCTACCTGGTATGGGGGGTACCCAATGCATGGAGGTGTGTACCTCAATGCATTGGCTACCAGCAAATTGGGCACATGCCACAGAAAAATAGCTGGTGTACATTACCTTAAATTACCTTAAATCGCACTTGCTAGCGATAGGACGACTCCTGTGTCCGCCAGCTTCAGTGATGATAGTTAATCATCATTTGTGGCGTCCCAAATGGTGCACCACGGTTTGTTGAGCCACTCCCTATCCACTGATGTCTTGAATGCATCCACGCTGGCAGAGGTTACTGTTTTTTCACTAAGGGAGTTCCACAAGCTGACAACTCTATTTGAAAAGAACTTGCTCCTTAGTCTGGTGTTGGCTCGTTTTCGGAAAAGCTTTTGAGAATGACCACGAGTTCAGTTTGAATTGTCCGGTTGAAAAAGGCCAGGAATGGTAAACTCAGCATTTAGGAGCTTGTATGCTGTTATCACATCGCCTCGTTTGTGACGATATGTTAGAGATGGTATTCTAAGCTTAGGGAGACGGGATGGATAAGGGACATCATAGAGGTCTCTAATACATTTCATTGCCCTCCTCTGGACTGATTCTAGAGCTGCTTGGTCTGTCTTATTGATTGGGCATGTGATACACATTCCAAACTCTAGCCTTGGTCGAACTAGACTCTTGTATAGCTTGGTCATAACAATTGGAGATCTGCTAGTGAATGTTTTTTTGATTAAGCCAAGAGTCTGATTAGCCTTCGCAATAGTCGCTTGTGCATGAATATGAAATTTCAATTGGTCGTCTACGAGGACACCAAGATCTCTCTCCGCGTGGCTGCTGGAAATGGCATTTCGGGACCCATCCCTACAATCCATATGGTACTGAGTGTGTGGGTTTTTCTTCCCAAGGTGGATAGTATTGCATTTTGATGCGTTGAATTCAAGCCTCTAAATATTAGTCCAGTGAGTGAAGGCATCGAGGTCCAGTTGGATGGACTTAATATCCTCCTCTGGGTCTGCACGACCGATAGGTTTCGAGTCTTCAGCATAGAGGCTTACTTTGTTATTTAGGATTTTTGGCACGTCATTTATATATATATTAAATAAAGTCGGACCGAAAACCGTGCCCTGGGGGACACCACTTCCAACAGCGGCCACCTCGGAGAAAAACTTCCTTCCATCCTTGCCAAATACTTTAACCGTCTGTTTCCTATCTGTTAAGAACTGCATCACCCACTCAACCACACCACCACTCACCCCAATAGCTTGGAGCTTGATTCGAAGTCTTTTATGGCAGACTTTGTCAAATGCCTTTGCCAAATCGAGTAGTATGATGTCGACTAGGAACCCCTGGTCTAGAAGATCGGTGATACAATTATAAGAATCAATCAAGTTTGTTTCAACCGACCGACCAGACCTAAAGCCATGCTGACATGATGAGAATAGTTTATTGGTTGTCAAGTGTTACAGGATTGCAGTGCTAACAATCGCTTCTAGTAGCTTCCCGACTGCAAAGGTGACACTGATCGGCCGGTAATTGCTTGCGTCCTCTTTGCTGCCACCCTTATGTATGGGGGTTATGTGGGCCATGCGCCAATCCTGCGAGATACACTTTTCATCAAGGGATTTCTGAAAAAGGTGACTAAGCGGGCCTGATAGTTCAACATCCAATTCTTTAAGAAGCCTTGGGTGTACCTCATCAGGGCCCAACGAGTTTTTGTGAGTCAACTTGGTGTGGTGGGCCCCTCCATCTCCCAGATGGCCGTTCCGCAGTGGCAGCGGGGTTATTAGGGTATCAGGGGGGGGGTCTGGACGAGGGGCAGTATCAGGTTGAGTAAATACAGATGTACACTGACTATATACGGCGTAGGGGCGGTCCTTTTGGTCATCTGTCGAGCAGTGATTCTCTTTAAGTGGTATAGAAGAGTGTCTCCCAGTTTTATTCACGGAGGCATAATTCCAAAAGTAAGTTATATTTATCTTTCTTACAAATGATACAGCCTCATCAGGCTGTTTAAATAAATGTCTGGATACATTTCTGACTTGATTTCGTGTCTTAGTATATTTTGTGTAGTGGTTCTTATTGTGTATATTCTGTTTATAAAGTCTCCAATACCTTTTCTTTTTATTTCTTGCTCTCTTTAATTCTTTGGTCATAAATGGTAGCGTTTTGGGTTTATTAGTCCATCTTACTGCAATATTTTTCTCTGAGACCTCTAGCAGTATTTTCTTCATCATATTCCACGATTTATCAACATCATCTAATCTCTATACACATGTTTGGTAAAAACTGATTTTTCTGGATACAGTCTAAGGGAGCATCGTATGGCAGCGTGATCGCTTGCACCGAAGGGCGGTAGTGGGGCCACGTTTAAAAGCGCTTCATGGTCGTTTACTATTACGAGCCTCAGCCTGGCCTTATTTACAAACAAACAAACAGCTGTTTATTAGCAGACAAAGGACAAGTCCCTTGGGAATAGAAAATAAAAATTTTCTAACATCAAAATGCAGGTAAATAGAGTGAAATACTTTACCTACATGACTGGTTTGCACCCCCATTTTTAGCAGTGATGAGCATCAGCTTGTGACATAAGCAAACCTGAAGCAATCAATCTTGTTTCAGACTCACTTTTATTCATTTTTCCCAATTTGTTAGCCTATAGTTAAATACTAGAGAAATTAGTCATATATAATATAGGCTAATAGCTAATATGTAATAAAGTACCATATAATGCTAGGCCTAATGAAAATATCAGAGAGATATATAGGCTAAGTACAGAAGCAGGATAAGTAGAAGAGTTACCCTTGCTTTGATGTCTGATTTCTTTGTTACTGTTGCTGTAGCCTAGGCCTATAGGGTAAGACTCCTAGTAATTAGCCAGTGCCCGATATGAGCTGTATATCTTAATAGAATGTTGTCTATCATTTACCTTGCATCTTAACCTTTATTCTAAACCAATAATAATGTACAGGATTATCAATCTTGGACAAGGCCCAGCAAATCTTGGCCACAACATTGATTAAAGATCAGGAGGCAGTACCTCTAGCAGACAGACGCAATTGAAGTTATCCTATAGTTTTGTTATTTAGAAAAAAAACTTTCAGATTTTGAAATAAACAAGATTCATTGTTATATTAAATTTAATCAATCAACTGTAGACAATCAATGCAAGTGTCCTGAAAATCAGATCATTGACCCCTCTTCTTTTTGGGCTGGGTTGACAATAGATCCAAATCTTTAATTTGTTCTTCTTTTCTCATGATAAGTTCATACACTTCTTCTTGGGAGAATTTAATTTTTACTGAATGAGATAATCCCTTTACTACATAGTTTCTCTTGTTTTAAATATTATGTTACTGTAATAGTAAACTGCCTTGTTGTAAATACTGCTTATTAATATTCAAAATGTAGATAAATATGGAAAGATTTAAATCAGCTATTAGCTAAAAATGTGAGGTAACATCATAGTAGGGTTTATTTAATTCAATATAGTCAGTGTATTTTGACCTACTAGGCTATATAGGGTGTTGTAGATTTAGATCCATTGACAGTTTTCTTTCCAGTATTTTACAATTCAATAGTATATGCTCAGGGGTTTCTTCTGTGTTTTTACAGTACCTGCAAAATGGGCTATTGGCAACTTCTCCATTTGGCTGCTTTATTTTGTATGAGGGAGAGTGGTGGTTGAAGTTAGCTGTATTTGAACACAGGCATTTGAACCAGACTGATTGTATACTGGTTGGAAAGGGGGATAAATTTAGTGGCTTTAGTTCAAGCAATGTTTTTAGTCATAATCTAGTTGTAGGCCTATCCCTTATAGTTAGAGATTTCACTGGTTCCATTTGGCTTTTTGCTTCTTGCTTTTCTATCTTGTCTGCTTTTTCATTTCCTTCTTTACCTAGATGACTAGGTATATATTGAAATTTAGTAACAAAGCCTAATCTTTCAAGGCTGCTTAGGTTTTCTTTGGTTTGATGTAGGCCTATGCCCAGTGTTTCAAAGTTAGTGTTTCATAGGATATAGAGAGCAGATTTAGAGTCAGAGAATATTACTATATGTTAATTGCTCTGTTTCAGTTTAATTAGGGTCTCTAAGCACAAACTGATTGCAGCTACTTCAGCTGTCAGTGTGCTGGTCCCCGCCTTGTGTTTTTTCACAGTGCATAAAGTGAGCTTTTTCAAAAAGCATCCACTTCCACATCCCTCTTCACTTAAAGATCCATCAACACATACTTGGGCAAATCCATTAAATTCCCTTTTTAAGAGTTGTTTGAAATCATGGATTGCAGTTTGGGATTCAATTTGTTCCTATTTTGAGGGGAGGAATTCTAGTTTAACACTGGGGTGATTGATCCCCAATAAAATTCGAATTCAAATCCTCCATACTCTCCTCCAGACTGCTCATGCTGGGTGGGCTTATAATAAAAATTAACCAGGAAAATATTCATTTTTAAAAAATTTAATCAGTCAGAATAACATAACTACAAGTGTAACTTGACCCCACAAAACCCCTGGAGAAAGGTATTTAAGTTATGACATTTGTCCATTGTTTATATAAAGTATTTGCTATTGAGAAAGATGTATGAATTTTTTCCATGGGGGGGGGGGGCGGTTTGGGGCACTAGGCTTAATGGAAGGAATACTCATATAAACTTCAGAGAGGGCTCCATTGATTGGAAATTGAAAGTTCTAGTTCACTTTTTAAGCATCACAAGATATTGGAGGGTAGCCAGCTCCCACCCCCCAAACCTCTTTTTTTCCTGATGCATCCAATAAAAATTTTAAATGTATCCAATAAAAATGTTCAAAGATCATATAATAAAAATTCTGGCGCCAACACAACCCCCCAGGGCCCAGGGCAGGCATTGTAAGTTGTGCCCTGGGGGCATATATGAGTCTTATGGAAGGGATGCTCATATTCACTTCAAAGAGGGCTCATTTAATTGGAAATTGAAAGTTCTAGTTCAGTTTCAAGAGTCAAAAGGGATTGGAGGGCACCTAGCCCCCCCTCCCCTCCAATCCCTTTTTTCCTCAAAACCATCCGATAAGAACTTTGAGATAGCTTTTTTTTAAATAGTTCAAAGATCAAATAACAAATACTCTAAGGTCAACACAGCCCCCCAGGGGCAGGTGTTGTAAGTTACGCCCTGGGGAATATATGGCTCTTATTGAAGGGATGCTTGTAAAAACTTCAGAGATGGCTCATTTGATTGGAAGTTGAAAGTTCTTGTTAAGTTTTTAAGAGTAAAAAGAGATTGAGGGCAACTAGCCCCCCCCCATGCTCCTTTTCCCCAAATACATCCAATAAATATTTTGAGATAGCCATTAAGTTAAAAATTGCTCAAAAGTCAGATAGCAAAAATTCAGGTGTCCTCACTACCCCCTAGGGCCTGGGGCAGGCATTGTAAGTTGTGCTGCATTGGGTCACAGAGTATCATTATAGTAATCGGAGGTCCGACTCAGTCAAATTATGGGATACAGAAATTGCAGCACACACACGGACAATGCTCGAACTAACACAGGAGAAATTGAGCCGGTGGGCGTCCTCGTCAATAATTTTCCCTGAACTGTTGGACAGGAAAGTAAGCATGGTTGAGCATTTTCTGAACATAGCGCGCGGGAATTTCTGTAAAGTCTCTAGAGTTCCACATGGGGTAGCGGTTTATCGCAATTCTACTAAATGCAGCCTCAAAATAATCTCTACACTGGAACTGAACTTCTGCAAACCAGGGAACGAATTGAAAGGTGGATAATGCCAGTAGGATCAAAGGACCTGAATAGTGGTGAGTATTTCTATAAAACGACAGTTAAAACTTGGACACCATTAAAAGTAAAGTTAGATTTTGGGCAAAAACTTGTCTGGCTTATTTTTGGCTTGTTTTTCAAAGGCTGTGGCTTACTTTTTTGTTCTCGATCTAGCCACACTGTGCTATAATGGGACGATGGAGAAGATTGCTCCTAGGAGATAGGAAGCACCTTTCTCCTGGAGCTCCATCAGAAGAACAGCGCAAACTTTGAAATTGAGAGATTATGGAATTTACTGAAGGAAGACTTGTTGGCCTGGAGAATAACAAATTTGTCATCATGTGTTAGTATCTTCAGAAAATTGTTTTTGGTATGATCACTGTTAGATGAAATGATCTCAACTTTGGTATATAAGCTGTAGTAAGATATTTAACTATGTAAGTGAGGAGATTAATCAGAAGGTTAATGTATTCTTCACATTGTTGTAATAAGCTATTTTACCATATTAGAACCCAACAAATCAATAAAATACACTGCAAAAATTATACAAAGCTAACATTTAATTAAACTAGGCTAGATAAACAAATGTGGGTAAAATTCTATTTAAGCTACTTTTGACTATTCTAGAAAGGGGTTAGGTTAGGAAAAATGAAGCTTTCAGGGATGGGTCTACAGGGTAAAGTATGTCCTGGGAAGGTATTTTGAAGTACCTACCTCCACCCCTTTTCCTTCCAGAGGGTCCTGACCTTAGATGACCTTTAAAAATCTGTGAGTTATAGAAGTGAAACCTTGTAAAATAGATCTTCTGCTTGAATGAAGTAAAACAGAATTGTTTTCAGCTTCACAACTTTGCCCAATTCAAATTTATAAGGTTTGAAAGATATGTAAATATATTTCCTAAATTTTGGAAATATAACATTGATATTATGCTCATAACTTAAACTTAAACATAACTTAAAATTATGCTCAAATAACTGAAATTGCATTTTCTGAGGTAAAGCCAGAGACAGAGACTCTGATAACTGAAAATTAAGATAAAATGTTGTTTTGTCAAAATTTCAATGGGTATAGACCTGTCATGCTGGCATATTTAAGGACCGTCTAGAGGGAGAATGAGTGGAGGTAGGTACTTCAAAATACCTTCCAAGGACATAAGTTAGCCTGTCCACCCATCCCTGAAAGTTTCATTTTTCCTAACCTAACCCCTTTCTAAGATAGTCAAAAGTAGCTTAAGTAGAATTTTACCCACATTTGTTTATCTAGGTTAATTAAATGTTAGCTTTGTATAATTTTTGCAGTGTATTTTTTTAATTTATTGGGTTGTAATAAGGTAAATAAGGTTAACTAGCTTATTACATCAATGTGAAAAATACATTAACCCTCTGATTAATCTCCTCACTTACATAGCTAAATATCTTGCTACAGCTTATATACCAAAGTGAACAACACCTCATCTAACAGTGATCAAATTAAAAACAATTTTCTTTAGTAGAATTTTACCCAAATGTGTTTTGATGCACTCATGCAACCAAGTAAATCTGATTAGTTATGCATAAAAGAGAAATAGAATAGAGGTATATATTGCTATCTTTAGTTGATACTTCTGTTAAAGGTGCAGATTAGGTCCTCCTGAAGTGTAGGGTGCAGAGATCAGTCAGGACACAACATTTTTTGTATTGTCAAAAGATTTCAGAACTTTGTTGAATATGATGGTAATTCAAAATGAATCATCACTAAAGCCCTGTCTTAATTGGTAACTAACATGTATTAAGCCTTACACACATTAAGAGCCTTAACACATCAATTTGATTAATAAAGTTCAAGTAAGTCTGTAAAACTCAGGACTTTCTTCTAAATTTCCTAAATATATCATTATCATCCTATATTTGAATTTAACCAAAAAAACTCATTTCTCAATCAATGTTATTCAGTAAATTGTACTGTAAGGTTACAGAGATGCTGCCCAGTAGATTCAGGATATGAACAACTCATTTTTTACTGTTTTTTTTTTCTGGCTCTATCAGGCACCCTATCCTATAGGAGTAGCTAACCTTGCTAATCTTCACCATTATAAAAACAACTGTATATTATTCAGTTTATCAAGCTGGGCAAACATGCCGAACTGCTACCCATCCAGTAAAGGTGAAGATTTGCTGTGCAATGGACTGATTAATGCATAAGTTGTCTTGCATCCTGCTTCTATTGAGCTGCACCACAGCATTTTTACTGCATGGGGAGCACCAGTAAGAAGTTAGTTGTTTATATTCTGGTTCTACTGGAAAGTATATGTGAAACTATACAACTTAATTGACTGAATAATATACAATAGGAAATGATTGGTTTTTATCAGGGGGAAATAATCTGAAACTTTACCCTGGCTCTAACAATACTCTATTTAGTTTTATGGCAGAAAGGTTTTGTCTGGAATCTTTACAGTACTGATCTTTATATATCTGTCTTTTAATTGACTGTTCCTATGATACAGTGGGGCACATTTTATTTCTTGACTCGCATATCACGCATAAAGTATTTCCCTCTAACATTTGCGTTTATCCATATTTCTTTACCTTCTGATTTCTCATGTATAATTAATAGTTTCTGGCATTCTCATGTATGATCAATAGTTTTAAATTTCAACTTCTTTCTTATGCATAGGGAATTGTTTTTTTTTTCATTCGCATGACTAGCAGCCTATAACTAGTGAAATATATTGATATGCCTTATTGTACCTGACTTTTGGCTTATTATGTATTTTTCAGAAGATCAGCACTTTAGCTAAATAGAGCCAGAAAGAATCAGCACTCTAGCTAAAGTGTGCCACAAAGAATGATCCTTCCCAACAGACATTTTTACCTTACAGCTATCCAAAGTGATGCTCAAAACCGAGAGGGGGGACTCACAGTTAGACCTAGCGGAGCTCTGACTTTTTTTCAGTACCAAGCTAGACTTCAAATTTAAGATATGGTTGTGATAACCTGCTTTCCATTGTCAAGATGCAACCCTTTAATCTAAAGGGACTGGCAGCTAGGCCTGCTGGCAGCAGTGGCCTGCACCTTAGCTCAAGTCTGCACCTTAGGTCATACCAGTTCATATGCCCCCAGGACATAACTTACAACCCTTGCCCTGAGGGCTGTGGGGGGTTGTCATCCTCAAAGACATAATTTCCTAAATAAAACCATAATAAAAACCTTATATGCCCCCAGGGTATTATTTATAATCCTAGCCCTGAGGACTCTGAGGGGGATTATCATCCTCAAAGACCTAATTTCAAGAACTTTCAAGTACGTTTAACAATATGGCTATCTCAAAATTTTGATTGGATGTGTTCAGGGAAATGGTGGGCTTGGAAGGGGTGTTAGCTGCCTTCCAATCACTTTCGACTATTAAAAAGGGCACTAGCCATTCTAATCGAATTAGCCCTTTTCGAAGTTTCCATGACAAGTCCTTCGATACAAAGTGCCCTGGTGCTGAAAAAAAAATATTACATTGTGCCAACATTGTTCTTTACTTAGGCAGCGCCATTGCGCTAAGATTATTTTGTTAATTGGGCTGTAAAGTTGCAGAGATACTGGCAAGTAGAAGTAAGATATAAATAATTCACTTCTTGCTGTATTATCCTGAGTCTATTGGGCAGTACCTCCGTACCTGTACTCTAGGGTAGCTAATCTGCATCTTTAACAATATCTCAATATGGTCCTCTATTCCAAACTTACCAAATATTTTATACTTACTATACAACTTCCTTGCTAACTAAGATGAAGCATCCCTCTAGCTCAAGATATTGTGCTTTGATGAAATCTAGCTTTTTGAACAGAGTTATGAGGACAACTGCCATAACCTAATTGCAAATGACAGATTTCCCCATAGTCTCTACTCTTGAGCCTTAAAAATGCCACAATTGGTTCCAAATGAAATTTTATCTCATGTTTTCAAATTCTCCTTGGCCCACTAGGATAAGAGTAGAATTTCACCCTTCTTCTTCTTCTTCTATTTAACAGCAGGCGGGCTTTTCAGTAACACTATTTAGCCCTTTTCCTTTTGCTTCACTCTGTGGGCTACAGAGCTACTGGCTTGATTGCCTCATATTTATTAGATATATTCAGATATCTTTCAGCAGATCTTTCGACTCTAGGAGTTCAAATATAAGATGATAGATGTCGATTTCTATGCTCTGTGTGCAGGTATAGTTGGCTAGGTTCTTGACTGATAGTGGGATTTTGTGGTGTTTGAAGTATTTTAACAGTTTACAAAGCAAGGTATGTTGTGCAGACGTCAGCATATTACATTCAAATAGGCAATGGTCAATTGTTTCATTATTCATATTACAATGCCTGCAAAGAGGGACAGGGGAATTGAACCACTTGAATTAGAAAGCTTATATGAGAATGCAAGGAAATTTAGTCCATTTGTTCCAGAACGAATTCTATGATAAATTTTAGAAAGATACTTATTGGGAAAGGGGGAAAGGATAGGATTAATCTTATTAAAATTAATATCTGATAGCCTCCATCGGTAAATATCTCTAATTGGGATTGGTCCCCACTTGGCTGGTCAATATTTATAGCATTTTTTGCTATTTCATCAACCTGATGATTACCACTTATGCCAGAGTGGCTAGGAATGTACTGAAAGTAAGTGTTTATACCACTTGAAGCAAGATTATCAATAATACTGAGACAATAATAAGTATCAATGTCCAACTTATATTGAGGAGCTGAGGCCAGCAACTCAAGGCTTGATAAAGAGTCGGAATAGATGATAATATTATTCAAATTTTCAATCGAAGATTGGTTTTGCTTAAGGTGTTCTAATGCCATGATTATGGCATTTAACTCAGCAGACATTATAGATAAATTATTAAATAATCTCTCGCTCATTGCAATTTTCAGGTGAGGAAGGAAAACACCACTTGCAACCTTCTCATTCATTTTTTACCCATCAACAAACATTTGGAAGTGATTTTTATAGGTAATTGTATTAAGTTCTGCAAATTTTTTCTGAACAAAAGCAATGGGGGTTAAATCTTTATTCCATTTTGAAAATTCAGTATTTTTTATGGGAAATGACCACTTCCATGGAGGGGATTGGGGGAAAGTAGGTGCAATAGACTTTGCTGGTACAGGGAATTTCTTTTGAATATTGGCATACTCATCTGCAATACCTCTATACATGGCTGGATTTCTTAACCAATTATGTAATGTGTGTGAGCTATTTGATTCAATTTTTGTAAGATGTTTTGTCAAGAGAAAGCTACGTCTATCCCTTATTGTTGTTAATCCACTCTCCATAAGCAGAAACTTGGTGCTTGTGGGTTTCCTAAGACAAAATATGAGACGTATTATATCATTTTGTGTTGTTTCAATTTTTTGCATCTGGGTCTTTGCACATGCACCATATACAATGAGCCCATAGTCAATATGGGGTCTTATATGTGATTTATAAAACTGCTCACTCAATTTTAAATTATTATTCTTCTTCTTTATCTCTTGCAGATAATTGATGATTAGGAAGATACCTGCAGTCACCCAGTCAAAAATCTGTTATCCCAATATGATAGTATGGATGCGACAAACCAGATCAGGGGTCTTGAACTCAAAAATGACATTATTACCGGCCATGAGGTATTTCTACTTAGACTTGTCCCAGGTCAATGCTTTGTACGTCAAAAAATCAGAAAAAAAAAAATCAACTATTAAACTTGTCCACTTAGACTCCATTTATTTTAATGCAAGAGTTTTCCTTTAAAAATGTGCTTATCCTTTTTCTTTTACAGATGGAGACCAAAAATTACTCTGGGGACAGGAAGATTTGGATTCCGATTGTTATAAGAGAGAACAGTTGATGGTCATTCTTGGAGAAGCGACTCCTCAAACATCTGAGATGGTCTAACCCCACACATCTGAAGGACTATTTGACCATCTCATAAAACGATACTTTCCTAAAAGTGAAGTTGTGTGGAGTGGGAAAAGAAAGACCCCAGAAAGTGCAAAAAGTGATGAAATAGCTGTGAAAGTTCTCTTGAATATTATTCAAAGTGAAACATACTTTCATTCTTACCAGGCTGGGGCATCACGAGGGTTTTGGGTGAGCGTGGCTAGTGAGATGTCCAAACTGGGGTTCAATCTTGGTGACAAACCAAGAGATAAAATTGCTAACAAAATGACAACACTGAAGGATGCATATCGCTCATATAAAAAAACAGTTGCACGAACTGGAAGCGGCACTGTTATTAAACCACCATTCTATGACGAGCTTCATGATATTGAGGGGTCTTCACATGCCACCTCCCCCCTCCGTCCTAATCAACACCTATGACACTATTAACCCAGTGAAGAGGAATAAGACAGATAGTGCTAAATCAGAAGAATTTGCTACACAGATTCACTTGTCTGATTTTGAAGTACCCAGTAGCTCTGGCTCTACTCCCATGATACCACCACGAGCATCAAAAAGGGCTAAATACACCTCAAAAAAAGATTTGAAAACGGCACTTGATAGCCTCAAAGAACAGGAATATCAACAAGAAATATGAAATATCAACAAGAAAATTCTAACTTTTGGGAAAAAATGGTTTCTGTGATTGAAAGGAGAATTCAACTAAGTGAAGAGGAGAAAGACTATAGGAAGAAGCGGGACGAAAAAAAGGACGAGCAATTTGAAAAACTACTCAAAGTCTTGGCAGGCGCCAGTAAAAAGAATAAAAAAAAAGATCGTCGGAGCATCTCTTCATTGGAAAGCGACTAATTTTTATACTATATTCTTTTTATTATATTTTCAGTTTTATATCAATTTATAGCTGATAAACCTGAACAGATATTTTTTTAAAAAACCGCCAAGTCTGGCCTGCTTTTCCTGGGTAGTCTGGACACACTATGAGGTAGAGGGATTAGACCCCCAAACTGAATAGCAAAAACAAACGAAGAAGGTTAATGAGAGGTTTATCTGACTTATATAATAGCGACTTACATAGTAAACTAAAACGTTCGTTCTGCTCTGCATAATCTCAGCAAAGAAGAGTTGGAAGAATAGTTTGATCATGATTTCAATCACGGTTGCAGCTACTACCACAGTAAATAAAGAAGAAAATTTATTTAAAGTAAGTAAATAATTATGCGCACAAATTCATGGCGAATTATTGGAAATCCTATCACGTTTCAGCTGAGCAACTATTGTGTTGCTGCTGTGAGTGCTTCCTACAGCAATGGATGATGTGACATCTTTCCTAACAAACTGATCCTTTTCGTCAAACCATTCTTCCAACTCTTCTTCGTTGAGTTGGCAGAGATTAGGAAGAGCACAGCAGGCTATTATTACAAAAGGCAGTGAGTCCACACTCATTTCTACACATCTAAGCCATCTCCATTGTCCCTTAAATAACGCAAAGGCATGCTCTATTACAATCCAGGTGGAAGAGAGTCTTTTATTGAAGTTAGCCTGATATGAGATGAGGGAGCTAGCAACCCTCTATGGCACCATAAGTTGCTCATAAAGGGGGTATGCAGAATCCCCAACAATATGCTAGCCAGAAGGGACCAGATTTGAATTGGAAGCAAGGTCATATCCAAGTGAACTATTGGCAAGCACTCTGGCGTCATGGCAAGATCCTGTTTATCCCACGTAAACGTTAGTAAAGATTTTGCTGGTATCACAAACCCCTGAATGAGCATACTATGATGGCCTTTTCGATTGAAATATGCCTTTTGAAAGGATTTGTCACTACACACAATTTCAACGTGGCACCCATCTATTGTACCGATCACGCCCGGAAAATGTGTTTTTTCAAAAAATTCTGCTTGAATTTTATCAATGTGTGCTGCATCCTTAGGCCAAATGATAAACCTAGAAGAAAGCTCGGATAGAACTTTTGCAAATCTGATGAACACATGTGTGGACAGTTGATTTTGAAACCCCTAAACGTTCGGCAACATTCCTCATAGAAGAATGGTTTCCTAGGTGCCAGAGAGTTATCAGTAATGCCTTGTCAAAGGATAGTCTTCTATCATCAAACTCTGCATGCAAAGGGTAATGTTGCAGGAGTTATCAACTGTTCTGATATGATGTCTTGCATGCTTTGAAAAGTGTTCCTTGTCAGCCTGAAGCTTTCTCTGAACACTTCATCAGACATCTGGGATACAACAGACATGTAGTCATCAACGTTCGGGCGTCCCTGAAAAAGGAAATGATTTTATAACTACCTTTGGTGGAGGTGACAAGGACAAAGGGTTTGAAGAGATCCCAATTAGAGAGAAAAGTTGCGGATATTTCTGATATCAAAATCAAACATTTGATAAATCCCATCTTCATCCATACGCATCCCTTTAACATTAGTTCCATTTTTACAGTCTTGAGTGAGATTTAGGGCCAATATGATCAATGTCAATGAACCAATATGTAGAAAAAAATGTACACCTCAAGTTAAGGGGTTAGCAGGGGTGTAACTACCTTCCTAGGGTTGAGGGGGGGGGACAGCCCAGAATGTTCCGACTAATTTTCGTGTGTGCTGACACCTCAGCAAAATATGCCGACAAAATTTTTTCGTATGCTTTAACTGCTTGTGCATAAAAATACCAAAATGCTCGAACAGAAAACCTACTATTTAAGTTAAACAGTTGAAGGTATTTCTTGCGACTGATGGTTAATGTGGTTAGACAAAAGCAGCAATAATCGGAAT
>NW_028300530.1:59672-85186 GCF_049724085.1 Artemia sp. Qi Xiang Cuo
TCTTCTTCTTCTTCTATTTAACAGCAGGCGGGCTTTTCATTAATACTATTTATCCCTTTTCCTTTTGCTTCACTCTGTGGGCTACACAGCTACTGGCTTGATTGCCTCATATTTATTAGATATATTCAGATATCTTTCAGCAGATCTTTTGACTCTAGGAGTTCAAATATAAGATGATAGATGTCGATTTCTATGCTCTGTGTGCAGGTATAGTTGGCTAGGCTCTTGGCTGATAGTGGGATTTTGTGGTGTTTGAAGTATTTTAACAGTTTAGAAAGCAAGGTATGTTGTGCAGACGTCAGCATATTACATTCAAATAGGCAATGGTCAATTGTTTCATTATTCATATTACAATGCCTGCAAAGAGGGGACAGGGGAATTGAGCCACTTGAATTATAAAGCTTATAAGAGAATGCAAGGAAATTTAGTCCATTTGTTCCAGAACGAATTCTATTATAAATTTTAGAAAGATACTTATTGGGAAAGGGTGAAAGGATAGGATTAATCTTATTAAAATTAATATCTGATAGCCTCCATCGGTAAATATCTCTAATTGGGATTGGTCTCCCACTTGGCTGGTCAATATTTATAGCATTTTTTGCTATTTCATCAACCTGATGATTACCACTTATGCCAGAGTGGCTAGGAATGTACTGAAAGTAAGTTTTTATGCCACTTGAAGCAAGATTATCAATAATACTGAGACAATGATAAGTGTCAATGTCCAACTTATATTGAGGAGCTGAGGCCAGCAACTCAAGGCTTGATAAAGAGTCGGAATAGATGATAATATTATTTGAATTTTCAATCAAAGGTTGGTTTTGCTTAAGGTGTTCTAATGCCATGATTATGGCATTTAGCTCAGCAGACGTTATAAATAAATTATTAAATAATCTCTCGCCCATTGCAATTTTCAGGTGAGGAAGGAAAACACCACTTGCAACCTTCTCATCCATTTTTGACCCATCAACAAATATTTGGAAGTGATTTTTATAGGTAATTGTGTTAAGTTCTGCAATAGCTACTGTCATAGCTACTGCTAGTTTTGGACCTAATATGATGTATTGCATTATTCAATTCCTGGATTGAAAATGGATTAGTTATGTACTCGGATCCTAGGCGTGGTTGGTAACTAGGGTTCATAGGAATTGTGGACAGCTTGCTTTGATTATTTGATGTTAGCTTATTAACAAAAAGAGTTGCAAATAGGTTAGCCTTTTCATTATCATTGTCATAATGGGTATTATTATGTATAAGCTCATACAGGAGTGGGTTGGGAGAAGTCTTTTTCCCACATATGTGGCTTATGACTTTATGTATAATTGGCTCATTTGTTTCTCTGGAGAGATTATTTGCAAAATTATTCCAGTATTTACATTTAGCATCTATTATAGTCCTTTTTAGATTAGATTCTGCTTGTAATTTTTTTAAATATATAGTAGGTGTTGGTTTTTTGTATGAATTCAGTCCTAGCTGCCTTTTTTATCCTCCATTTATTTAGGTACTCATTTGTCCACCATGCTTTAGGAATTTGTTTAGGGAATGTTTTCTTAGGTGTTGTCCTGGGGATAGCATGATTAGCTGTATTTATTAGTAAAGATGTCAACGCTTCAGCATGTGTGTCAACTGTTGTCTTAGAAATGCATGAACTTTGGGTGAAACTTGTAATTTCATCATTTAGCTTATTTTGGAAAATAGACCAATTTGCTTTAGTGTTGATATATTTGGATGTATGAGATAAAGTTTTAGCAGGTTCATTTAGGGAGCAAACTATAGCAAAGTGGTCTGTACATAGACTATCAATTTTATTTATGTAAATTTTGTTCAAAAAATTTAAAGACACAATTTGTAGGTCAATTGTGGAGAAATTGCCAGTTTTGGGGTTGAAATAAGTATTCAGGTTTGGAGGGGTAGAAACAACTAATTCATTATTATTTGAAGTCATATGCTCAATAAATTTACCAGCTTTATTTGCTTGTTTATTCCCCCACAAAAGGCTGTGGGCATTGAAATCTACACAAATAATGATATTTTTTAACATATTAGAATTATTTATATAATTAAAGAAATCCTTGGCATCTGTAGTTTGGCCATTAGGGTTATAAAAGCTTATTATGTAGGTTTTTAAATTATTCAGCCAAACACTTATACCAATTACATCAACATCATTTTCAAAATCTGGAAAATTGATGCCACAAAATTTCATATTATTATTAACTAATAAAGCTACACCACCTCCTTTTCTGTCTGAAGATCTATCCTTTCTCAGGATAGTATATCCCAGAGACTTAATTTGTTGATTTTGGGCTAAATGAGTTTCTTGGAGGCAAGCAATATTAATTGAATTATTATTCATAAATGACGTTAGTTCATTTAGCTTATTTTCTGTGAGTGATCTTACATTCCATTGGAGTATTGATAAATGTTGTGTTGTTGATTTATTCTTCATATGAATTTGTATCAATGTTCATCTTTGTTAAGAGTAAAGCAAGATCTTTTTTTGCTTGAATGAGCATATCATCTGGTATGTAAATTTTTGCCAATTCTGCAATAATTTTTGTTTTCTGTAGTTGATGTATGTTCATGGCCTGAACTGCATTACAGTTTAGAATGAATAAGCATATATTTGGGGATTGCATTTTTGGTAGTGCATCCTGTTTGTTGGTTAATGGATTAATTCCTGGTAGTGTTTCTGGTTTGTTTCTTCTTGGGAGGGAGGGCCAGGCTGGCCTTATCTCACCGGACAAGGAGGCTTGTTGGCTTGGTGATTGCTTCTGATAGGGATGTGAGCTAGGGGGCTTAGAAGATGGTGTTTTATATGGGGTGCTTGAGGCATGGGGGGCGTTGGACGTGGGGGTGTTTGTTGGTTTCATTACAGGCTTTATTTGGTATTGTTGGGCAGCATTTGCTTCCATTGCTGCAAAGGGGTATGGGATGGCTTTTTCTGTTGATATTTGGAGTGTTAGAGCTCTTTTCTTGTATGCAGGGCATAATGATTTATTTGTAGATTCATGTGGGCCTTTGCAATTGATGCATGTAGGATGAGTGTTGTTGCAAGTTGTCAGCTCTTTAGGACTGCGAGACACCAAAGATGATGAGATTCTCGGCGGTTTTTATGAATATGAACTGCAAAAAGTTAGAAACACTAGTGAAATTTATCAAATTGAAAAGATATTAAAGAGTTGTACTCGTAGGGGCAAGAGACAGTTGCTCGTTCACGGGCTGGGATAATTCCGAGATTTTGATTCTTGGGTCAGTGCTGAAGACATTGACAATGCCCAATGATTTCTATGTGACTTTCATGTCCAATGTTTCCGATCCTCTCTACAATGACTTGAATAGAACAAGTGATTTTTGGACGAAACTCTCCTCCACCATCATATGACTGTGTATCAATGTTCAGCTTTGTTAAAAGTAAAACGAGATCTTTTTTGCTTGAATGAGCATATCATCTGGGATGTAGATTTTTGCCAATTCTGCAATGCTTTTTGTTTTCTGTAGTGGATGCATGTTTATGGCCTGAACTGCATTATGCTTTAGAACGAATAAGCATATGTTTGGGGATTGAATTTTTGGTTGTGCATCCTTTTTGTTGGTTAAGGGATTGATTCCTGGTAGTGATTCTGGTTTGTTTCTTCTTGGGAGGGAGGGCCAGGCTGGCCTCATCTCACCGGACAAGGAGGCTTGTTAGCTTGGTGATTCCTTCTGATAGGGATTTAAGCTAGGGGGCTTAGAAGATGGTTTTTTATATGGGGTGCTTGATGCATTGGGGGCATTTGACTTGGTGGTTTTGGTTGGGTTCATTACAGGCTTTCTTTGGTATTGTTGGGCAGCATTTGCTTCCATTGCTGCAAAGGGGTATGGGGTGGCTTTCTCTGTTGATATTTGGAGTGTTAGAGCTCTTTTCTTGTATGCAGGGCATAATGATTTATTTGTAGATTCATGTGGGCCTTTGCAATTGATGCATGTAGGCTGAGTGTTGTTGCAAGTTGTCAGCTCTTTAGGATGGAAAGATTTACAATTACTACACTCTTGGAGAATTTCATTGCATTTGTTTGTTGTGTGTCCCAGTTTGAAACACTTCTGACACTGAATAGGCTTAGGTTTGTATTCCTTGTGTGGTTTGATTTGCCCAAATAGGAATAATTTTTCTGGGATATCAATGTTATCCTTCAGTGTGAATAAGAAGGATCTACTAGTTTTTAGGCCATTAGAGTTGGGTTTTCCAAGTTGGGTAACATCCTCAACTGGGATTGTGTTTCCAGCCCTATCTGAAAGGCCTTCTTTTAACTCCTGAGTAGATGTCTCTGGGGGAACATTATAAACTACTATTTTTCTTGGTGATTGTTTTGGGTTCCAATTAGATGCAATAATTGGGTTATTCAGAAGGGATTTAAGGTTAATTATTGTATCTGCTGATTTCTGATCTTCTACAGCTATTAGCAGAGATCCATCACGGTTAATGTAAAGAGAGAACATTGATTTTAGAAATTTAAAAATTGCAACTCTAATTGCAGTGATCATTTTTATTTCAAAGGGGGTAGTGGGAGTAATTTTAAGGTAAATTCATAAGTTTTTGGAGGGAGGATCTTGGGCAGGGAGAGGGGAAATGCTTTTAATTGGGGAGATTTTTTTCCTTTTTTCAGAACTTCTAGAGAGGACCTCTTGAAACCCATTATCATCGTTTATGGTTACATTAGCCCTTACACTTATCATTGTTCTATTCTCCGAATTGGAGCTATCATTATAACTTTGAGATAGGGTGCTTGACCAGCCAGGATGGGTATCTTTCACTATGACACTTTCACTGGAATTTGATTTGGGATCTGGGGGGACTTTTTTTTTGGAGGACTTCTAATCATTGCCTATTGGAAAAAGCTTTAAACACAAAAATAAAACCAAAACAAGAAGGGAAAATAGATGATATCAAACCGTCTGCACTATACTATGGGGAGGATAAACACCACAGCATAGCCCTGAGGAAGACTTGAGCAGAATTGGTTTGGTACAACTGCTGATTAGAAGAGATAATAATCACAAGAAAATATATTTCGATTTTCTTATAAGGTTGCTGTTGCTGAACATGAACTGTTATCTGTAGGTTATCTGATATTACGATTGTATTTCTTCCTTTTTTTTACCCATAATAGCGCTATAATAGGTTTATAATAGCGTTCGCTATTTTTGGGCTACTCTGGGCTATTTTTGGGCTACTGATTGCTCCTTTTTGGGCTTTACGTTATGCTACAAACCAAGCAACACTGCTGGGACAGTTTTTCAAGTTTCTATAGTAAACCTTTTCGAGAAGAACATAATTATAATAATAAGCCAGAGATGGTTAATTTTATTAAATTATATATTCAAGGCTTCATTTTAATTGTCTAAACCATTTTGTCATCTATCTGATACTAGAATAGATAAACTTTGAGGTTGACCATTTCTAAAAGTAAGTAGGCTAGGCCTAAGCTCCTAATAAAAGTACTAAGCTGGGCTGACTATTCAATTTCTTAGTTCAAACTCTTTCTGAATAAGTTGGTTGCCTTTCTGACAATGCATATCTCGTCTAACGGTCCCATATAAAGCTTTTGGACACATACAACACTAAAATAAGAAAATTCTTACTTTATAATAGGCCTAATTTAACCTAGCCAATTCAGCATGTATGAAAGTAAAAACATCATTTGATGTTTGCCAACCAGGTTTGCCAACCTGGCAACAGTTCGGTTTTTGTTGATTGCTTCTAACATTGATTAACACCAGTTCTCCATCATCCGTTTCAGATCTACAGGTTTAATATGACCCTGCCTCAGACAATTTTAAGCCACCAAGTCCTCTTTTCTCTCGTTTTCAGTCCACCTTTGTTGCATCTGGAACCAGTGGTGGATCAAGGGGAAGGGTGAGGGGGTGCGTGCCTCCCCGCCTTAAATAGTCTAAAGTAGTGTAATTTATTTAATTAACGCAAGTTTGCGTTAATTAAACTTGCTTTTAACAAAAATTTATTGGATCAACATATTTTGCCCCCCCTAAAATTATCCTGGATCCGTCACTGCCTGGAACACACTGCAGAATTGATATCAAACTCTGGGATCCCCAGTTTGGGGTCAGGTTTAAAATTCAAACAAATGAATGTAAAGATGACAAACGGGTCTACAGCCAGTAAATGAAAACGAAGAGAAACAAAAAAATCAAACAAATATTTCATCCGTATACAATAAGGCGTCTTCAGCATAGAGAAAAAAACTAGAAACCAGAAATAAAAAAAATATATATAACTAAAATATACAAACATAAAATATATAGTACAGTTAAAGACATGTACTATTGGCAGCTACCTGCATGAAACCACAAAAGTAAGTTACTTTTGTAACTTACTCAGTTACTCTTAAACTCAGTTACTTTTGCCAGTTCATGAAAGGAGCTGCCAATTGTAAATGTAAGTAATTGTATATTACATATTTTATGTTAGTCTGTATTATTTTTGTATATATTTTTAGTTATATTTTTAGCTTTAGTTTCTAGTTAGTATTGGGGGGTTCCAGGTTCTACAACATCCCTAGGGACTACTCCTTTCTTCTATAGGTTCAAGAAAAATGTTTGACGGTGATTTCCTCTTTTGGCAACCAGGTGTCACAATTTTAGACGAAATTCCCGCCCAGGCAAGATTTACAGGATTTCAGTTTTATATTATATGATTACTTGGAATGTGGTCCATATAATATACAAGTTTTAATAACAACTGAAGTTCCCAACCCCTTGCACCTGTTTCTAGCTAGAAAGAGTTCAATGTCCTTGGCAAGAGTTCAATGGTTAGGTCAGGTGTTTTTCTATGACAACCCTCTGACGTCACGCATAATCCAAGTCCAAACTGCATCTAAAAGGAGTAAATTTATCAAATTGAAAAATACATGATGAACACTTCACATGAGAACACTTCAATTACAATGAAACAAAAAACCCTTAATGGTTTTTTCAGCATGAAGAAAAATGAAGTGCCATTTATTTTCTTAAATTATTTATTTAAGGTAAAAAATGAAACTCATCTGTTTTAAATGTAATTAAATGGAATAATATACAGACTGAAGTACCTCCAGGAAGATGTTGAGATTTTCATCCTAGTTTGTCACTTTTAATCCAAGCAAAATGTTAGGACACTTAGTATCAGTTATTGAGTTTAAGCTTTGATTTCCAAATGCTCACAAAAATTACCAAATTTAAGAAAGTTGCAACAATAAGTCACCTGTGGTCGAAATGCTCAAAGACTCCTCTTTCATCCCCACCCAGGCTCAAAGCTTGTGCTATGGTCATTTCCATGGAAATCTCCAAAGAGATTCTTTTTAAAATAGCTTTCAAGCGTAGTTAGGGGTATTTAGCCTTTTTTGCTTTTCTTCAAAGCTTTGAAAAAAGTGTTATAATATTCCAAATGTTATATTTGTTATATTTGTGCATATTTTTGGTCATCATTTGTGGGGTGATTGAATTTTGTAAACCACTGTAGACGTAAGAACATTGCAACATCTAGTACCCTGAGGTCATAAGACTGTCAAAGACTCCTCCTTGAACCTCCCAAATTGAACCTTGAACCTCCCAAAATATGACCTGGCCTTTTAATGTACCTTGGGCACTGGACCAAGGGAGCCATTGTCACTTGAGTGCAACGTTAAGTGATGATTTCAATATTGCTTCTGTCACACCAATTTGTTTTAGTGTGATGCTGTCTGTGCTTTAAATAAAAAAAAAAAAAACTTTTTGGGATCCCTGCTTTAGATGCTGACTGTGCTTTAAATAAAAAAAAATAACTTTTTGTGATCCCTGCTTTCAATAAAATTTGTTTTGAGATATTATCATTTAAATGTAATTCCTCCCTACCCTCCCCCCTCTGGATACCACCTTGATAGGATACTGTCTCAGCTTTCATTAGAAAAATAATTTACTTAATAATTAACTAGGTCACTACGTGGTTCAAACAAACGCGCAAAATAACGTTAAACAGCTTAGCGTTCTTTGAAAAAGAATTGAGGGTATGAGTAAAGGGGTACAAAGACAACAACAAAAATGTCGAAATTATTCAGATATACCTCAAATTATTGGAAAACTGAGTCATAGATTTGCCATGGCATTCAAAAAGATCCAAAGAATCTAATTAAAAGGGAGCACACACAAAAGCCAAATTAGGTCAGCAGCCTATGAGAAATTCTAAAATACCCAAGACAATGAACAAGTCCCATTGGGGGGTCCTGGGTCTATTAAAATATTTCAATGGTTTCCCAGGGAATTTGATATCATTTTCTTCTGTCTCCACTTTAGATGAAAAAAATAATTATCTTTTTTGGCATCCCTGGTTTCAATAAAAAAAATGGGGTATTATCATTTAAAAATGATAGCCCCCTATCCCCACCCCCTATAGGCAATAATTTACAATTTATTTATGAATCATATTTTTGGGGTAAGTTCTCAATCTTTAATTCCCCAACCTTGTACATAGCTTAGTCTATAGCTAAATTTTGTCTCAATAGAAGGGTTCTTTTTTTTTGGGGGGGGGGGGGGTAAAAATGTTTCAGAAAGAAGATTGTATTTTCTATCAGGCGTTCAACAATTGAGTATTAAACATTAAGAAAATCTTATCCAAAAACAGCAAAAAAAAAAATCTGCAAACTTACAATTCAGCTGTATAAACAATCTGTCGGCTGTCAATTTCAAAATCCAACTGAAGGCCGAAGCTGTATAGTAGTGAATGCATTCTATAATTCTATTCAACTTGAAAATAAAATTCTTGACTACAAATGATGTAAGAAATAGCGATTGGGAAACTGCATTTGAAATGATTTAAACTCATTTCATAAAGATGATACTTTTTTTGTCAACATATGAAGAACTGTGTATATTGCATATTGCATCTGTCGGGTTTTTATGCAAAGTAACAAAAGAGACAAAAATTAATGAACAAGAGAGTAGTGAAGAATTATGGTATGCAAAGTAATATTTGGCTGGGAAAGTCACTGGTGATAAATCGCTAGGGGCGGCACCATGATTGCGTGATTTTTGGGGATTTGGGGAACCAAATTTTTTTTTGGGGTGATGCAGAGATTTTCGGGAAAATACCCGAAAATTCGGGGATAGTGCAAGCCCTGCTTGATTTCTAATCAGGAAAATCGGAATACTAAACCACATGAGAAGGAAAAGGTCTGACTTTGCGGTTGGCGCACTAAAGAATTGCCACAAAATTAATTTAAAGTCGACCAAACAACGCCGCCTCTGCCGACGGTGGCGCGCCGGCGGCGTTACGACACTTCGGCTGCGTTCGACCGGGCCTCTCGTCGGCGGCGTTTGGTCGATCCGCCGGCGTTTGGTCGATCCGCCGGCGCGGCGCCGGGGTCTATTTGGGGCCCCTTTAAGGACTCAAGATGTAGTTTGCAACATAAGCAATTATTTTATTATGAAAGAGCATAAAAAAAGGCATTAAATGATATTTTCACTTTCATCCTAGGTAAATTATTGTGCCACCTGCAAATTCACCCATATAAGGTGGGGGGAGGGGGAGGGGGTAAAGTCAAAGGTAAATTTGCAATGGGCCAAATAATTTAGCTAAGATGAAAGTGAAAACATTATTTGATGTTTTTTTCTGCTCTTTCATAATAAAATAATTGCTTTACAAATCTTTATAAAGACCTTTACAAATCTTTGTGCTCTAGGCTAAAAGTGAAACCTTGCAAAAAAGATCTTCTGCTTAAATGAAGTACAAAAAACAGTTTCCAGCTTCACAACTTTGCTTAATCCCAATTTATGAGGTTTCAATGACCTGCAAATACATTTTCTAAATTTAGAAATAACCTATTGATATGGCCTAAAATTCTACTCAAACAACAGGATTTGAATTTTCAGAACTAAAACTAGAGAAAAAGAAACTGATAACTGAAAATTAAGGTAAAATGCTGTTCTGTCAAAGTATCAATAGGTATAGACCTCTCAATTAGACAAATATCTTAAACTTAGCAATCAGAAGAGGGTAAACATGGAAGTTTGGCAATACCTTTCCAGAGTGTGTTTTTGGCCCTGGATTCATTACTGAAAGTTTCATTTTCCTAATTTAACCCTTTTCCAAGATAGCAAAAAGTAGCTAAACCAGAATTTAACTGTCTGGTTTGCAATCAGATACTGGTATTTGTAGCTAGTTATAATAAGTTTGTAATCAGATATGGTTCTCATGATTTTGGTCTCATGAAACTTGTTCATAAAGAAAATATTTGTGTTTATGACCATACATCCTATAATAAAATCCTTGTCAAGCTACTTTTTGCTACCTTGGAAAAGGGTTAGGTTAGGAAAATGAAATTTTCAGGGATGAAACTGAAAATTAAGGTCTAATGTTGTTTTGTCTCAATTCCAATAGGTAACCTGTCAAGTAGCCAAATTTCAAAGACATAGAAAACAGATTAGGCTCATGGGCATAGGCAGCATCTTGTCCTGATTTGGAAAAATTGGCATAGCAAAGTGACAGTGCTGCTTCACAGTTTTCAAATTTTGTCTGAAAATACTATTTGCATATTAAAATACTTTTTGCTCAAAGAAATGCTGTCAAAATACAAGTTGTGCTGCTAATGTGTTGGCAGCTTCTGGAATTCTGTCAAATTTTGCTACTGGCAGCTTTGGAACTTTTTCCATACTTCTCATCTTGGAGGGGGGCAGCTAATTCTGTGATGGAAGGGCCAGGGGGGTGAAGCAGAAGTTGTATTAGCTGTTCACAAAACCTTACATCACCAGCAAGCTCTATCTTACCTTTTGAAATCTTGAATCATCAATAATCACCAAAAATCATAAATCATCAACTAACTTCAGCATTAATCTTCTTGGATTACTATACTCTTATTATCTTCTTGCAACACTATAATATAATAAACCCACTATCCAATTTCTAGGAAACATACACACCACAAAATCAATTTGACACAAACCACATTATGGTTAGATAGCAGCTTCTTATTCTAAGAATCCAATTGAAAAGCTTAAAGTTGTGCAATTTTAAATGCTAAAACTGATCTTCCTATATATCAGACCAAAAATCAATATTGAATATCAAAACATAAGTACTGATATCTGAAACAATATTTGGGAATTTTGTTTATTTCCAGCTTTTTCAGTCATCTACCAGTGAACATCTGATAGAAAAATTATTTTCCTTGTTATTCATAGGGGGCTTTAAGTCTCCTATTTAGCTTTTTCAGTCATCTACCAGTGAACATCTAACAGAAAAATTATTTTTTCATATGAAAAAGTATTCAACATATGAAAAGTACTCATTAATATCTAGTGAAAATTTGAAGTTCTAGGGAGGGGGGGGCAATTGCCCCCTTCCCTGCACCCATGAATAGGGTTAACATAGTTGCTTGGCAATACCTTCCCAGGGTATGTTTTTGGCCCTAGATTCATTACTAAAAATATCATTTTCCTTACCTAACCTCTTTCTAAGATAGAGAAAAGTAGCTTGTCTAGATTTTTACCATTGGCTAGATATATATAAAACTGAAAAAATGCCAGTAAAATGGAATTCCAATGTTTTTGCTGGTCCTTTTTTTTTGTTTTCCCACCTCCTTTCTCCTCTCGGTGACTTTCAAAATTTCTTTAAAAATATCTCTTAATTTATTTAATGTCACCTACTCTTTTATTAATAAAAAACTTCTTCAAAAAATTCAAAATATTAAAATTATATAAAATTGAGCATTCCAAAATATATCAGGTTATAAAAATAGAGGTATACTAAATTTCAATTTTCATATACCTTTTAGGTTCATCCAATATCTCAGGCTGCCCTTCCCCCTTAGGGCACCCCTTCCATCGGGACCTTAAATTACACTTTTCAAATCCTTTTTCATCAACCTCTATTTCCCCCGATATATAATTTACTTTTACCCCTCATCCCCCAAAATAAAAATATAAAAAAAAAGTAATAAAGAAATGAAAAACCCTACCTTTACAAAAAAAAAATACTAATAGGTAGAATGTCTCATTCTCCCGTCACTTCATTTCCTTTACCTTTATTACTCATCTTACCTTTCCCCTTTGGCTGCTCAATTCTCTTTAAACTTTATCATTATCCTACTTTTAATATTTCTCAATTCTCTTTAAAACTTTATCTTTATCCTACTTATAATACTTATTTCTTTTGCTGGTCCTTAGAGAAGGTTTCTACTATTTTTAAAATATTAAGCTAAGGGTACATTAACATAGGTCTTGATTTTAACCCTGAAAAGTCAGAGATAGGTCTTAGGTTTTTCTTCTGGAAAATCTGGTCTTGACACTTCAATCTGTCTAGGAAGCTCTGAAGTCAAACCTGTTGAGCATGAACTCCCAATTGACTAATCTCTACAACATACTTGTCAGCTGCTCATATTCCATATTCAGTGCCATATTTGAATTACATATGCTTCATTCATTTGAACAAAACTTCACCTTAATAGAGCAACACTTGCAACTCTATATAACACAATTGCAATGTCCTTCATTCTTTATTGTGCACCCTTTTGGAAAATATTTATTTAAGAAAAAAGAAATTAGGTCATATCACCTTCAAATTTGCCAAATGGACTTCTACATGGACTACAGAATAGAATAGAATATTGATAAAGCATTTTAGTATTGTTACTTTATTATTATTTTTTCATGTAATTTGGTATCACTTCTGCACAATGAACTCAGCCCAATGATTGGATCTCATTTTAGTTCTAAAAAGGACATATCATGATTAGGTTGTAGACAAGTTCAAACTGAAGCCATCTTGATAGTAATAGTACTATAGACTAGCTTTAGAATTTTATCATTACTTGAAATTTTTCGGTGTATAGAGCAATAACCGGAATTCCAGAGTTCATATTATGGTTTATCTGCCCTTCAATACAAGTAATAATAAAGTGTGTTTTTTTTACAATTTAAAATTGTATATTACACAAATGTTACCTGATAAATTAATCCATTATTTGTGTAGCTGTGCAATGACCTTGCAGCTATTAAAATAATATTTATTTTTATGGTGAAGTCTTAAGATAATTTTAATTGTATACAGAAAGTGAGTGATATCACAGCTGGGGCAAGACTATGAAATGCATTATAGATTAATTTGTTATTGTCAGGCTACGTACTCACTTTTGACTCCTAAGTCAATATTCTTGTTTTTTATACTGGCCTTTGGGTGTTTTCAGTAAAGAACTAGTTTTCTATAATTATATAAACATAGCAAAATATTATCAGTTCGTTTTTTTTGCACTAGTTTTGCTGATATATATTAGATAGACTGTAAAACAATAATTTCTGTTTGTTTTAAGTCTCAAATTTGCTCTTTACTTTCCTCAGAAAAATGTTGTTTTTTTAAATTAATCTTTGCTCGTTTTTAATTTCAAAATCATCATGAATTTGTTTTCACAGCAAACTTTTACTTTTAAGATTAACCAAAATAATAGATAATTTTCCTGAATCAATGTCAAATGGCCATTTTTTCTTATTAGACAGTTTTTTTTTCAAAGCAAGTTTTCAACTTTTGGTTACTATGGGATTTGTTTTGATCTTAACTAGGTTGCAGATACTGCTGCAACCATGATAGAGGACGCAAAACCATGACTGAAAAAAACATCCAATTGCATACAGCCCTTTCCCCAGGGACTATGGAGGGTCATATCATCACCAAAAACATAGGTACGGGACCTTTGCACTGTACTGAACAAAATGGCAATCTTAAAATTTTTATCAGATGGCTTTGGGGGGGGGGAGCTAGCTGGGTGGGTTAGGGTTACAGAAATGTTTTAAGTTTAGGCATCAAATGAAGCAGCTTTAATGGTTGTGTTTCCCAAAATCAAACTAAGTTTCTTTGTTCAATTTTGATAGATTTGTAAGTTCATGCAGCAAATTCTCTGCGATGGAATTTCAAGTCTTTTTTCAATCTTCCAAAGGTAAAAAAAAATTAAAAGGTAAAAATTTGCTGATTTCTGACTCAGTTTTCGACTAATTTTACTGATTTTTACCTAGGTTTTACTAATTTTCGACTTATTTTCGACTCGGTCAAAAATTTCGGGGGGGGGGGTTCAAACCGGGTAACCCCCCCCCCCCCCCTGGATACGACCTTGCTATATTGTTATATATTTCTATGTTTTGTAAACCTATTTTAGAGTCTGTTGGCAAGACATTCTATAACACATCTAAATAACAATAACAACAAAAGGTTTGGTCAGAATATTGGTAAAACTTAATGGGGTGTCTTAAATTTTTCAACAGTTTGATTATTGAAAGTTAAAAAGAGGCTGATGCAAATCTACAAAAAAAAAAAATTTTACCAATTGTTAGGCCTATGTAAAACACTGTCTAAAACAATCTAAAACAATATGTTTATAAAAAACTTCTTTGCCATAAGATTTCCAAATAAGAAATAGTGAATTGTCATATGTAGCTTATAAAAAACAATAAACAGAAAATAATACTTCAAAGCAAAAAATAGTTTAATATTATAAGAATATGCAAAAGTTGGTTCCAATCTACTTAATCTTTTTAGTTGGTTATACATTGAATTTTGCTATAGTTGCTGAGGGTACAGTACTGGGATTTGGTTATATATTTCTATACATTCCTTTACTTTCAAGAATATCCTGTGTATCCTAATATTAATTCAATTTTTTGATTTGTTTGTATGGATGTTTGTTAAAGTCTATATTAAATCTATGATAAAACTTTCTAGTGGTTTCCTACGTCAATGGTTTAAAGATTCAGTTTATTTGTAAAAGCGCTTATTTTTATTCCCATCAACAGCAAGTTTTTTAGAATTCTCCATCCGTTAGGAAGTATGACAACTTATGGCCGCTAGTATACAAAAAATTATTTGAGAAGGTTAATGGGAGGGTACATCCATAAAAACAGACATTAAAAATACAGAAAACTAACGGAGGAAAACTATTTTAGAGATAATCATTCATTATTTTATTATCATTACTATTATTATCATTATACTATTATCACATTACTATTATACTGCTATTACTATGCATTGTCAGAAAAACAGTTCATTTTTAGTTATTAGTTCAGAAAAGACCAAAAACAAAATTGTTTCTAAACTGATTTTTGGGTACAACAACTTTGGAATAACAGTTGTTTCACATTACTATTATTATCATTATTTTAGTATCTTTTATTTTATTATCATTATACTATTATCACAATACTATTATGCTGCTATTACTATGCATTGTAAGAAAAAAGTTTGCTTTTAGTTACTAGTTCAGAAAAGACCAAAAACAAAATTGTCTCTAAACTGATTTTTGGGTGCAACAACTTTGGACTAACAGTTGTTTCACATTACTATTATCATTATTTTATTCCCATTATTATTATTATCATTATGCTATTACCACATTATTATTATACTGCTATTAGTATGCATTGAAAAAAAAAAGTTTCCTTTTAGTTACTAGTTCAGAAAAGACTAAGGATATTATTATCATTATTTTAGTATCTTTTATTTTATTATCATTATACTATTATCACAATACTATTATGCTGCTATTACTATGAATTGTAAGAAAAAAGTTTCCTTTTAGTTACTAGTTCAGAAAAGACCAAAAACGAAATTGTCTCGAAACTGATTTTTGGGTGCAACAACTTTGGACTAACAGTTATTTCACATTACTATTATTATTATTATTATTCTCAGTATATTATTTCTAGTATTACTACATTATTAGTATACTACTTTATATTATTGGACTAACAGTTGTTTCAGTACATTACTAGTATTATCATTATTTTAGTATCTTTTATTTTATTATCATTATACTATTATCACAATACTATTATGCTGCTATTACTATGCATTGTAAGAAAAAAGTTTCCTTTTAGTTACTAGTTCAGAAAAGACCAAAAACGAAATTGTTTCTAAACTGATTTTTGGGTGCAACAACTTTGGACTAACAGTTGTTTCACATTACTGTTATCATTATTTTATTATTTTATTCCCATTATTATTATTATCGTTATGCTATTACCACATTATTATTATACTGCTATTAGTATGCATTGAAAAAAAAGTTTCCTTTTAGTTACTAGTTCAGAAAAGACCAAAAACGAAATTGTCTCTAAGCTGATTTTTGGGTGCAACAATTTTGGACTAACAGTTGTTTCACTTTACTATTATCATTATTTTATTATTTTATTCTCATTATTATTATTATCATTATGCTATTACCATATTATTATTATACTGCTATTAGTATACATTGAAAAAAAAAGTTTCCTTTTAGTTACTAGTTCAGAAAAGACCAAAAACGAAATTGTCTCTAAACTGATTTTTGGGTGCAACAACTTTGGACTAACAGTTGTTTCACATTACTATTATTATCATTATTTTAGTATCTTATTATTATTATTATCATTATACTATTATCACAATACTATTATGCTGCTATTACTATGCATTGTAAGAAAAAAGTTTCCTTTTAGTTACTAGTTCAGAAAAGACCAAAAACGAAATTGTCTCGAAACTGATTTTTGGGTGCAACAACTTTGGACTAACAGTTGTTTCACATTACTATTATCATTATTCATTATTTTAGTATCTTATTATTATTATTATCATTATGCTATTACCACATTATTATTATACTGCTATTAGTATGCATTGAAAAAAAAAGTTTCCTTTTAGTTACTAGTTCAGAAAAGACCAAAAACGAAATTGTTTCTAAACTGATTTTTGGGTGCAACAACTTTGGACTAACAGTTGTTTCACATTACTATTATCATTATTTTATTATTTTATTCCCATTATTATTATTCTCATTATGCTATTACAACATTATTATTATAATGCTATTAGTATGCATTGGAATAAAAAAGTTTCCTTTTAGTTACTAGTTCAGAAAAGACCAAAAACGAAATTGTCTCGAAACTGATTTTTGGGTGCAACAACTTTGGACTAACAGTTGTTTCACATTACTATTATTATCATTATTTTAGTATCTTTTATTTTATTATCATTATACTATTATCACAACAATATTATGCTGCTATTACTATGCATTGTAAGAAAAAGTTTGCTTTTAGTTACTAGTTCAGAAAAGACCAAAAACAAAATTGTCTCTAAACTGATTTTTGGGTGCAACAACTTTGGACTAACAATGGTCTCACATTACTGTTATCATTATTTTATTATTTTATTCCCATTATTATTTTTATCATTATGCTATTACCACATTATTATTATACTGCTATTAGTATGCATTGAAAAAAAAGTTTCCTTTTAGTTACTAGTTCAGAAAAGACCAAAAACAAAATTGTCTCTAAGCTGATTTTTGGGTGCAACAACTTTGGACTAACAGTTGTTTCACATTACTATTATCATTATTTTATTATTTTATTCCCATTATTATTTTTCTCATTATGCTATTACCGCATTATTGTTATACTGCTATTAGTATGCATTGAAAAAAAGTTTCCTTTTATTTACTAGTTCAAAAAAGACCAAAAACGAAATAGTCTCTAAACTGATTTTTGGGTGCAACAACTTTGGACAAGCAGTTGTTTCACATTACTATTATTATCATTATTTTAGTATCTTTTATTTTATTATCATTATACTATTATCACAACACTATTATGCTGCTATTACTATGCCTTCTTAGAAAAAAGTTTGCTTTTAGTTACTAGTTCAGAAAAGACCAAAAACAAAATTGTCTCTAAACTGATTTTTGGGTGCAACAACTTTGGACTAACAGTTGTTTCACATAACTATTATCATTATTTTATTATTTTATTCTCATTATTATTATTATCATTATGCTATTACCATATTATTATTATACTGCTATTAGTATACATTGAAAAAAAAGTTTCCTTTTAGTTACTAGTTCAGAAAAGACCAAAAACGAAATTGTCTCTAAACTGATTTTTGGGTGCAACAACTTTGGACTAACAGTTGTTTCACATTACTATTATTATCATTATTTTAGTATCTTTTATTTTATTATCATTATACTATTATCACAATACTATTATGCTGCTATTACTATGCATTCTAAGAAAAAAGTTTGCTTTTAGTTACTAGTTCAGAAAAGACCAAAAACAAAATTGTCTCTAAACTGATTTTTGGGTGCAACAACTTCGGACTAACAGTTGTTTCACATTACTATTATTATCCTTATTTTAGTATCTTTTATTTTATTATCATTATACTATTATCACAATACTATTATGCTGCTATTACTATGCATTGTAAGAAAAAAGTTTCCTTTTAGTTACTAGTTCAGAAAAGACCAAAAACGAAATTGTCTCTAAACTGATTTTTGGGTGCAACAACTTTGGACTAACAGTTGTTTCACATTACTATTATTATCATTATTTTAGTATCTTTAATTTTATTATCATTATACTATTATCACAACATTATTATGCTGCTATTACTATGCATTGTAAGAAAAAAGTTTGCTTTTAGTTACTAGTTCAGAAAAGACCAAAAACAAAATTGTCTCTAAACTGATTTTTGGGTGCAACAACTTTGGACTAACAGTTGTTTCACATTACTGTTATCATTATTTTATTATTTTATTCCCATTATTATTATTATCATTATGCTATTACCACATTAGTATTATGCTGCTATTAGTATGCATTGAAAAAAAGTTTCCTTTTAGTTACTAGTTCAGAAAAGACCAAAAACGAAATTGTTTCTACACTGATTTTTGGGTGCAACAACTTTGGACTAACAATGGTTTCACATTACTATTATCATTATTTATTATTTTATGCCCATTATTATTTTTATCATTATGCTATTACCACATTATTATTATACTGCTATTAGTATGCATTGAAAAAAAAAGTTTCCTTTTAGTTACTAGTTAAAAAAAGACCAAAAACTAAATTGTGTCTAAACTGATTTTTGGGTGCAACGACTTTGGACTAACAGTTGTTTCACATTACTATTATTATCATTATTTTAGTATCTTTTATTTTATTATCTTCATACTATTATCACAATACTATTATGCTGCTATTACTATGCATTTTAAGAAAAAAGTTTTCTTTTAGTTACTAGTTCAGAAAAGACCAAAAACAAAATTGTCTCGAAACTGATTTTTGGGTGCAACAACTTTGGACTACCAGTTGTTTCACATTACTATTATTATCATTATTTTAGTATCTTATTATTATTATTATCATTATACTATTATCACAATACTATTATGCTGCTATTACTATGCATTGTTAGAAAAAAGTTTCCTTTTAGTTACTAGTTCAGAAAAGACCAAAAACAAAATTGTTTCTACACTGATTTTTGGGTGCAACAACTTCGGACTAACAATCGTTTCACATTACTATTATAATTATTTATTATTTTATTCTCATTATTATTTTTCTCATTATGCTATTACCACATTAGTATTATGCTGCTATGAGTATGCATTGAAAAAAAGTTTACTTTTAGTTACTAGTTCAGAAAAGACCAAAAACGAAATTGTTTCTACACTGATTTTTGGGTGCAACAACTTTGGAATAACAATGGTTTCACATTACTTTTTTATAATGAAAGCTACTCAATATAAACAGTCAGTGATTAGTTGGCGAAAATTAAAATACCAATCAGAAATAAGCTTACATTCCTACACATTTAAGCAAACCAGTGTGATAGATATACTTAGCCAGTTTGAAACCACTTTTAGGTCAAAAACTAATTTGGCAGGATGATTGCAAACTATCCCTAGTTCTTGAACAAAGTCTAAAGGGGCAGACACATGTAACTTTCTTAATGACAAGTTTTGGTAACTAAGTGGGCAAATGATAGCAGTACAAAAACAGTGCCCATTGCGCAAGATTTTCAAAACTAAACATCATGGAAACTAATAATCAACATCAGTTTATCAAAAGTTGAATGATGGATCTCAACCTAGTTCTTTTGATTTTCTAACTGAAGAAAAGGAAACAAATGAGGTTTGAAACATTGAAACAACTCAGGAAGAATTTTTTTGATGATCATGATGAAATCTGCTGCCATTTCTGTAAATCAGCACTGAAGACTATGAAATTTCTAAGCTCAAGTTGCTGCTATTTTTTTGCAATTTGGTAAACTGCTACCAAAAAAATGTATGTGCCTGGCCCTTAATCGGAAATTTTTTATTTATTAAAATGTGACTTTCATAAACAACGACAGATGGTCCCTAGTCTTAAACATGGTGTACATGGTTTTAGATAGTTGGAACTGGACTAGCTTAGTGAGGATGGGCTGACTGCAATCTAGTAAAACTTGTTTTTAACAATTAAACTTGGACAAAAGTTACTCTTATATCCAAGCCATTCTAAATAAAACTATTCTGCTTTAAAACACTAGCTATAGACTGAATGTATCCTTGACAGAGTGTATCTATAATAAGGACTATGAGTGCATTTTTAAACTGTTAGTATTTGTAACATCATGCATGATTGCTGTGCCTACGCATCTAGTGCTTGTATATGCTTGCAGTTGCTTATTATGCTTGTGGTCTCACGCTTGCAGTTGCTTATTATCCTTTTGATCTAGATGCCTGGGTTTAAATAAGCTAATAATCTGGTAGAATGCTACATAGTGTCAGAAGATGGAAACAAAGCCACCAAGTATTGATTAGGATTCAGCTACCCTCAGTAATAAATGGAGACGCTTTGAGCAACATGTAAAACGCATGTTTATAGGGCCACTGTCTGGAAAAACACAGGAAAGCAAGTGTGCCTACCTTCTCATCTGGGCAGGAGAAAAAGGGTGCCAGATATTCAACACTTTTTCATTCACTGCTGAAGAAACAAACAACTTAGACACTTACCTACAGAAATTCCGTAAATATGCTGCACCCATCACCAACAGCGTGTTTGCCTGATACACAGTTCAAAAATGTGACCAACTTGAAGGAGAAAGTATTGAGAAATACATCAGAGATCTGAAAATCTTTGTAAAAGGTTGCAACTATTCTAGTGCTGATGAAATGGTTTGAGACAAGATAGTCTGTGGCATCAGAGACCAAAAAATGAGAGAAAGACTTCTTCTGGAAGGTGACACCCTAACTTTGGTAATAGCTGTTAATAAATGCTGTTCCTACCAATCAACCCAGGCACAGATAAGAACATTTGAAGAACAAGGACCACATCAAATAAAGAAAGAGATTAATGCTATCCAGAAGTACATACATCCAGTTAGGAAATACGAAGATGCACCAGCATCATTTAGAAAAACTAAAGAGTGTTATTTCTGTGGAGGTACATTCTCACCTAGCCAGATTTGTCCTGCAAAGGGCAAAACCTGCAGAAAGTGCAAGAAGCTAAATCACTTTACACATGTGTGCAAAAGTAACAAATCAATTAATGCTGTGACTGAATACAAGGAGAGCCCAACTGACAACAGTGATGAAGATGACAATGTCTTCCTATATGCCATAGAAATCAAAACTAATAAAGACAGGGATGAGGCCCTACCTGTGAAATTCAAAGGTGACACAGGAGCACAAGCGAACATTTTACCTGCCAAGTATTTTGATGCCTTAACACATCCGCCATCACTGAAACAAAGTACTCAAAAACTCACCAGCTACTGTGGATCCAAGATTCATGTCAGAGGTTTATGCCAGCTGAACTGCAAGCACAAATCAAGCAAAGCTGAAACCTTACCATTTTTATTGTTGAAACTGACTCAGTGCCAATTCTTGGATTCAGGTCAGGCATTGATCTGAACATAGCGAAACTTTTCCTGAATATCAGTAATGTTGAGGAAAACACTTGCAACAACATGCATGTATTTGACAGGACAAAAGTGGATAATATAGTCACCAACTACACAGATGTTTTCCAAGGAATAGGAAAGCTAGATGGAGAGTGTCATTTGCACCTGAAGGACAACGCAGTCCCTACAGCACACCCAGCAAGAAGAATCCCATCATCACCTCGAGGAAAACTAGAAGCAGAACTTAATTGCATGGAAGAACAAGGTATAATTGAAAAATCTCCGAACCAACTGACTGGGTTAATTCAATGGTTGCTGTAGGAAAAAAGAATGGCAGTCTACAAATATGTATCGACCCTGTTGACTTAAATAAGACAATCCAAAGACCATTCTACCCTATTCCCTCCCTGGAGGATTTCAAATCAAAACTCCACAGAGTAAAGTATTTGAGCAAGTTGGATCCAAGATCCAGGTATTGGTCACTAGTCTTAGATGATGAATCTGCAGATCTAACCACATTCAACACCATCTTTGGCAGATACCGTTCCAAACAGATGTCATTTGGCATCTTATCTGCCCAGGATGAGTTCCAAAGAAAAATTGAAGAGGCTTTTGAGGGACTAGACCATTTTGCTGTCATCATTGATAATCTTCTAGTTTTTGGGTCAACCATTCAGGAACATAATAAGTGATTGACAGCTATACTTGAGAGAGCAAGAGAAAAGGGCATCAGATTCAACAAAGGGAAATGTCACTTTAGTGAGACAAGTGTGACCTACTTTGGACATGTTATTAGTGAACAAGGAATGCAGCCAGATCTTGACAAACTTGAAGCCATCAACAACATGTGCACGCAAAAAAAACCTCGAAGAACTTGCAACCATGTTGGGAATGTTAAACTACCTTGCAAAATACATTCCAAACCTATCAACACAGAACAAAATCCTACACGACCTCAGCAAATCCACAAAATTCACTTGGGCCAAGGAACACAACAAAGCCTTGAAAAATATCAAAGATTCAATAGCTTCAAGCTTAGCATACTTTGACCACTCATGCTAGTCAATCGGTCTCACCATGGATGCTTTGTCACATGGCCTAGGAGCATATATCTCACCATATGGTATTGTCATTGCATATGTATCATGCTATCTCAGCAAAGCTGAACAGAAATACTCACAACTGGAGAAGGAGCTATATGCAATAAAATTTGGTTGCAAGCACTTCCACCACTTTATATATGGCAGACATGTACAAGTAACAACAGACCACCATCCACCTGAGACTATCCTATAGTATCCACTTAAAAAAGCCCCTGCCACAGTCAAACAAATGATGCTACAGATTAAACCCTATGATCTAGAGTTTGTCTACACCCCAGGGACAGAAATCGCAGTTACAGACACGCTATCAAGGCTGCACCTCCCTGATGTTGACAAGAAGCTCCATAGAGAAATCAAAGTGTATGTCCACCAGATTGCACGTGTTCTTCCTGTTAGTGATGGAAGACTTGAAGAAATACAACTTTGCACCAAGGAAGATGAACACCTGATTGGTCCAAGGAAGCCATCCAAGCCGGGTGGCCCAGTGCTCAAAAGCAATGTGCTACAAATCTTCTTCCTTACTGGAGCCTTCAGCACGAATTATCACACATGATTGGCATCATATTCAAGGGCGAAAGAATTGTTATTCCCCTGAAGATGCAACCCAACATCCTCAAACAGCTCCACATCTCACACCTTGGCATGGAAAAGACAAAACAATGCGCCAGGATGCTTTTTTACTGGCCAAAGATGAACAGTGACATTGAAGCCCTAATCACAAATTGTCCAGCCTGCCAGAAACATAGCCACAACAATCAGAAAGAGCCTCTTATAAACTCAGAGATTCCATTAGCACCATGGCAGCAGGTAGCCTCAGACATTTTTGATTGGAACAGAGGAAAATACCTCATAACAGTTGACTACCATAGCCATTTTTTTGAGTTGACAGGCTGAGGAACATAACATCCAAGGCAGGGTCGGCTGCGACGAGGTGCGCAAAAAAAGTGACATTAGTTACTTGAGGACACAAAAAAAGTCACAACTCAGAAGCCGTCAGATCATAGGCAGAGGGATTACAAGGATCCCAATTACTGCTGTAAGATCATCACTGGCCTATGAGAGCCCGAGAAGCTGAAATTCTTATCTTTTTCTTGAACTGATTTTATTTACTTATACAAAACGATAACTTCGATAAATGTACGACTTTGATTATGGTAATAGGAACGAAAACTGAACTTCGGTAAAGAAAAAACTTCAGTTATTGTAGAACAAGCATCCGCCCCGACTAGGAATAAGCAATCACTGGATATTATGTCATCACTTCTTTGACTTTTGCGAAAGGCGATCAATTAGTTCGGATTTCCTCTTCAGAACAAGTACTTCAACCGATTCAGCATCACCTGCCCTTTCCCTTTTTTGGAGCGAGCTTTTAATGCTGCTTCCAGCATACTTTGAGCAAGACCAATGTTCAGGAAGTCCTTCTCTTCCACAGCTTTCTTCAACCAGTTCCCCTGCCTCTCTCAGAAGGGTATCACCTATTTCCTTCTTCTGCTTAACCATCTTTTTTTTTGTACAATGTCTTACTCTAGGTCCGCTTTTTTTTGCCTCTTCCATGCCATCTCCTGGATTTCTTGTTCATCATCTTTCTTCTCAGCTTCAAGCTTCTCTCTTTCTGATTTTTCCTGTCTTTGCTCAATAAGGTATAGTTCATAGCTGGATCTAGCTGATCTTGCCAGACAAAGCAGCTTCTTTGTGATTAGCACACGCTCTGGTCTGTTCTTATAGTTGCGGAGCACATCCGCAACAAAAACATTAGCATTCAGTCTCCGCTCTTCTGTACACACTTGAAAGCTGGTCATCAGCAGAGCTGAACAAGAAAATCATCTCTTCATCTGCACTTCCATGAAAGAGCAACAGAGCTGCCCGGACGATCTGACCTAAGGCCTGATATTTGGTTTTACCAGATGGTGTCTTCAGTTCCAGAATCTTTTGCTAATAGCTGTCGATTCGAGTACTCTCCATGGGTGGCGGCACAGGATCTGACTGTAATAAGAATCATTCTCCCTGGACTGCTTGATGTCCGTCTCAAATGGAAGTTCTCTCGCGATGTGGACGCTATCACTGCAACTCGCTCTTTGGTAATCTGGACTGGGAGGCCCTAGGCAGGCAAGGCTTCGGCAAAACTCGTTTTTCACATGGCATTTTGTCAGCAGGTACTATACAGCAGCTTTGATATGCTTCCTGATTCTCAGAAAAAAAATTCCTGTGTTTCAGAATAACTTTCGAAGAATCCAGGGCAGTCAGGACTCTTTCATTACACACGGTTGCTGTAGGTAAACATATGCAGTACTATCTAAGCTTTCGAAACCCCGAGGATCCGGAGATTGACATAATCAGCCAGCACAATCTGCCCCAAAAGAACTGTGCATAAACATCTCAGCTCAAAGTGTACCACATGAATTTACGGCTCTTGTTGTTGAAATACACCAGTAAAAGCAGTGAAAGTTGCTGCAGACCTTACAAGAACTCAATTTCAACTTTCATTGTTTGCTTTTTTAGCCAACTTATAATTTTCAAATATTTTGCATTTGACATCAGGTACTTCAGACTATTTTTCTTTGGCACGAATTGTAGGAAATATTCTATCAATGCAGGCCTGTGTTCGATCAAGCGGCTTGCTACTTCCCTATGGTGAACCATCTCGTGGGGACGTGCTTCATAAATTTATGATGAGGTACTTTAACTTTCCGTTAGCACTGGATGAAATT
>NW_028300531.1:0-5000 GCF_049724085.1 Artemia sp. Qi Xiang Cuo
TGTTTTTTTAGTGTTTGACTGGAAACGAGGGAATTCTCACTTTAGATAATTGTTTTACTACTCTAATTCTAAAGATGTTTGACCAAATTGATCAAAGGAAAGAGATCTCTGATGTGAAGGCGTAATAAAGATTTTTTTTTAATGGCTTGGCAGAAAAATATTTAGAGAAACATTATCATTATAAATTGTATAAAGTTGTTTTAGTTCTATTTTTGTCCTAGGATTTTATATTATTCACCTCATTCCAGAAGGGGTGTACCTAATTTTCACCTTTAAAACTTTCCATCGGTAATTGAACCTTATGCGTCAATCTCCCTTCAAATAGCAGCTGCATGCTCGTCCATAGATTCTATTATTTTCAGTTAGCTTCGCTGTTCAGCTAAGTACTGTTGTAAAATTACCGTAAAATAAAATCCCGGTCTGTAAAATTTGTAAAATAAAGTAGAATTGGTAAAATAAGGTATTCACTAAGAAAGATGGGGTAAAATTACTGTTTTAAAGTTGGCCCTTAGCTAGCAGAGCATTTGAGCATTTTTTTTTATCTTTTTTTAGCTTTTAAAGAAATTTTGAAAAGATTTGGATTTTCCTAGATTTGGATTTTCCTTAGCGAAGCTAACTGAAAGTAATAGAATCTATGGACGAGCATGCTTCTACCAATAGGTAGAAACTTTCTTAACATAAAGGAATTCAAGTTTTTTTCTAAAATACTATTTAGTTTAAGGCACATAAACTTGATTAATACGCATTTTATTTATTTATAATAAATATGCGTTGGTTTGCTTAGGGTCAAAGGCAGGGGCCAATTTGGGCCCAATCCCCTGACACTTCAAATTTCTTTGAATATGTGGACACACCCGAAAAAATTATCTAACATTTTGTTTTCCTTTTTTTTACAGTCGACCTCTCCTTCCCGGGTAAACAAATTCATTTATGATTACCAGATGTATCAAAAGAATTGGCTTATTATACTGACTTCAAATTTATAAGTTTTTATAAGTTTCGTCTTGCCCATTGAAGGATGCGACTCTGAAAAAATATGGCGGATTTTTGAAAAAAATGGAGGAAACACTCCTTATAAGTCATAGAATCTTAATGAAAAACTCACCATCAGATTCACCGTATTAGAAAAGCCTAATGTATAGGTTTCAAGATCCTATCTGCAAAAATATGGAATTTTGTATTTCTTTGCCAGAAGAATGATTACCAATATGTATTCATTTGTTTGTGTTTTAGGGGTGATTGTATCGGCCCAGCGTTCCTAGAAAATCTGGAGAGGGCTAATCCGAACGGAAATTAAAAGTGCTTTTTAAGTAACCAAAAAGATTTAAAGACAACCCTCTAACGCCCTTTTTTTCTCTCGAAATCATCTGATCAGAATTCTGAAATGGTCATTTTCTTCAGCATAGTTGAAAGGCCGAATAACTTTGCCTTTGAAGATATCATGACCACCCATACACCCCCACAGAAAGGTGTTTAACTTATAAAATTCACCCATTGTTTACGTACAGTATTTGTTATTGGGAAACATGAATACTTTTTTTTGTGGGGGGTATTTTCCATTGGGAGGGAAGCTTCCTGGGGGTGAATTTCTTCAGGGGAAATATTGTACTGGGGTAATTTGCCAGAATTCTTCTACAAAATTCCTCTTATGTCTTGCTTTCTTTGTCGACTCAATTTTACTCGTGGAGATATAAAGGGTAATTATCCGGGGTAAATTTTCACCTGGATTGTGTCGTCTAGAGAATATATCTGCGGAGATGAGGGTGGAGCCAGATGACGCTAAAGTTTTAATTTTGTCTCTATACTTTAATAACGACTCCTGAAACACATGGCTCATATAATTAGAACAATCAGAAGCTCTTTTTTTTAAAGTACTAGAAAAATTAAGGGTAAAGAGCAAGATGTTGAAGAGGAGCAACCCCCCTCATATACGTAATAACTTCTGTTCGTTTTAAGTTTTAATGTTGCTCCTTAGTTTCAGTTGAAAAAAATTGTTTGTTTCATTTAATTTTTAAAGTAGAGGTGGTTATAATGTTTAAATGTTGGAATATTGCTTCAAATAAAAATCTTTATGCGGTTAAAAATAATCTATAGTCTAACGTCTTTAACCGTGTAATTAATTCATAAGAATACAGAGAAGTGACATGCAATATATTTTCCAATGTGTAGGGAGGGAGGGTAAGTTGTCTTTTTTTCAATTATTGAAATTGAAAACACAAAAAGGCTTATGATCTATTATGATCAACGGGCATTGCAACCGTAGAATGTTTACCGCCTAGTGTATCCGTGCTAGAGTAGCAACACCAAAAACAATTTTCGGTAAAAAACTCCAATTTTTTCTTGGGCCTAGCCTAGAACACCTGTAGTTTTTTGGGTTTATTTTTCGGGCATTCCTTTCAACAGCTCAGTGGGCAAACGATATTAGTAACAAAAAGTCCTTTGTGCGAGATTTTCAAAACTAAAATCAAAGACACGGACATCATTTGTCAACTACAGCTTATTGATTGTTGCATTATTGATCTCAACTCATTATTTAGTTCTTTTGTTATTATTATTAAGTTATTTATTACTAAAATTTATATCATTGTCAAATATTTATTTTATTTAAAATATTAATTGAATACTAAATTCTTTCATTATTAAATATTTAACTATTATTATTATAATTATTATCCAGATCTTTAGATTTTTATGCTGAAGAAAAGGAAACGATTGAGGATTTCTTTTTGTATGATCATGGCGAAATTCGGTGCTGTTATTGTTAATCAGCACCAAAAACTGGACAATTTTTCAAGCTCAAATTGGCACCATTTTCTTTGCATCTAGATACCAATTCACCAAATTAGCGCTGAAAAAGCTACGTTCTTTCTAGGTTTTAGACCGGGTAACATTGCTACAGACTCATGGGCAAAATTATATTCCTTTCTGTAATTTTTTTTAGTGGAAAGATTTCGTAAACCGTTCATTAAAAGAGAATAAGCAAATGTAAATAAGGTGATACATACTGTAAGAGAAGGGTTAGTCGAATGTCAATTTATCACTCAGTCATACACACTTAATCACGAAATTAATGACTACAATTAACAATTATATTATTTTTTTTTGCTCTGCTGTGTCTCCAGTAAAAATCAAAATAACAATATCATATCCAAACCTGTTTATCCCAGCCTTTGGGTAGTTTTGCACGATGATAATTACAAGGCACCGTAAAATGTGTCAGTAAAATATCCGTAAAATACCGGTAAAATAGGTAAAATATCAATTTTACGGGGATCTATAATCTTACGTTAAAAGACGTGAAATACTGAATTTACCGTGACAAATTTTACCATTTACAGCACTAGCCCAAAGCTAAATCATGCAGATCTACCAAGACAAGCTTATTTGCGCTTTATATATGCAAGTTTGAAAAAAACTAAACAAGTTTTTTCAGCTGAAAGTAAGCAGCAACATTAAAACGAACAGAAATTATTACGTATATAAGAGGGATCGCCCCCTCGTCAATGCTTCGATATTTACGCTAAAGTTTTTTTTTGAGTACTTTTAAAAGAGCTTTTTATTCTAATTAAACAGCTTTTGTGATTCAGGAGTCGTCCTTAAAGTATTGGGATAAAATTCAAACTTTAGTGTAAAGTTATAGGTATTGACGAAGGGGCGACTGTCCCCTCTTCAACGCCCCGCTCTTTAACCAAAAAAATTCCTCTTTGTAACAAATTTTTTTTAAGGTAATAAAAAACATTAGCGTAAACAGCGGGGCGTTGCGGAGGGGACAGCCCCTTCCATATACAGAAAAATTTCTGATCGTTTTAAGTTTTAATGTTGCTCCTTACTTTCAGTTAAAAAAAACTTGTTTTTTATTTAAATTCTGAACGTTTTTCAATTAATGCAGGTTTGAATTTGTCTCACTGTACGTGAACAATTAAAACATAACTTGTATATTAATTTTGGCAAAGTATCTCCCCGCATAAAATTTTTTCTGGAAAGTTATCCAGAAACTACCCTCCCAATGTGAAAACCTCACTGTGTAGAACCAAAATTATCTATTTTGAGTTTCAGGGTGCTGTCCCCTCATACAATGCCGGGAGATCTGGCTCCCCCTTGATGAAAATTCCTTCCCTTCACGAAAAATCCCTTCATGTAAAGTTCTTCCCACATAAAATACTTCCCCTCCACGCCAGGAAGATTCCCACGAGACAATTCCATTCTATCTAAAAAAAAAAAAAAAAAATACCCCTGGAAAAATCCCTGCGGACGATTCACAAAAAACTCATTTCTTAACTCACTTTTATTGGAAAAAAACTTTAATTCTCTAATTATTTTTCCAATCATGCCGGAAATCCCTCCCCCCCTTTGTGGGAGATTCTTCTCACAAATACCATCTGTTCCATATGAGAAAGGTACTCCCGCAGAAAAACAACTCTGGAGAATTTATCCTGTGGAAAACTCCTCCATGAAGAGTTTTCCCAATGGAAAATCCCCCCACCTACAGAAAGATTCTCTAGACAATTCCAACTCAGTAGATATTTCCCCCGGACAATTCCCCTTAATATCTTTACATGTAAGATTAAGTCGGCCAAGAGAAAGTAAAACAAATAAAAAGAATTGTCGATAAGATTCTTGGCAAATTCCCCCAGTGTAATATTTCCCTCGGAAAGTTCACCCCCAGAACTTCCCTCCTCATAGAAAATAATCTTTGTAGAAACCCTCCCCAAGCAGAAAAATTCTCCCCCCCCCCCGGAAAATGCCTGTATATTTCTCAATAAGAAATACTATAGGTAAATAATGGGCAAATTTTCTAACTTACAAACCTTTCCCCAGGGGCTTTGGGGGGGTTTATGTTGTCCTCAAAGACATAGTTACTTGGTTTTTCAACTATGCTGAACAAGATGGCTATCTCAGAATTTTGATCGGATAACTTTTAGGAAAAAAGGTGGGTGGGAGGGGGGCCATTTGCCCCCCAATCTTTTTGGTCACTTAAAAAGAGTACTGGAACTTTTAAT
>NW_028300532.1:0-89168 GCF_049724085.1 Artemia sp. Qi Xiang Cuo
AAGGGCAAGGGGTTAAACTTAGACCCCGGGGCATATAAGGTTTTATGGAAGATGCAGCCGTATAAATTTTAGAGGAAGCTTATTTGATTGAAGAATCAAATCAATCAAATTATTTTTTTAAAGAAGAAGGTGTTCTATACGCGTGGCTTTCTTTTGGGAACTATATCTTTGTCTGAATCTACTGAATTGTCTTTTCGTAAAATTTTTATACATTGTTGCCAAACTTCTCTTATATATCTTTAAATTATTTTTTTAGAAGTTGAAGATGTTTATCAAGTGACATTAAGAAGCAGTTTGACATTTAAGACCCTTTTTTGTTTCTCAAGCTTGAAGATGTGTCCGAGGACTACTTTTTCCAGCATTTTGGTGTCTTGTAAACTTGAACCCGAGTCTCAGGAATTTGGCTCAACATCTATCAGCGATCTAGGTAAAATATTCAGAGCTCCGGGATCAACTTAATAAGATAACAATGACTAGTATTTGACTAGAAAAAGTACAATATTAGTAATATAGAATTAACAATTAATAGAATTAATAAAAAAGTTATATAGAAAAAGAAAGAGTAAACTCTAACTTGAATGCTATTACTTACTACTGAATGCGTTCCCACCATCAGGGGACGACGCCCTCATTTCAGAGCCATATTTGACTACTGTTATCACTGTAGCTTCCAGTATTCTATTCTTGGTTTGGAGACATATTTTTCATCTATTCTTCCAAATTTTAAATTTTCTCAAAAACACACTGGGCATTGTCTATTCTTCTTTAACATTTTCATTGCATCCACCACCTTTACTAATAATAAACTTACTTGAACTTCACTTGACCACTTACATTACAATGGCTTCCCAATCTCTAATCTTTTTATTTCTATTTCAACTCCAATTTCTAATCTGGTTATTTTATTAAGTACGTCACTTCTTTTAATTTTTCTATACTTTATTCAACGATTATTCCTTTGTCATTTCACTGTTTATATCCGCAACATTGGGTTGTGGGTCACTAGAATTTTGAAATGTAAATTTTACGGAATTGCGTGTAAAACAGAAACACGGAGAAAAAGAGATTAATAATAGAAATAATAGCGGAAAGAGGTCACAACCCCCACAATAATAATATCTATACATACGGTAATCCTTAATCCAATAATAAAAAACAAAGATGTACATTTTTTTGTATTCCATAACGGAAAAAAAAAACTGAATTGCACGATGGACTGAAATAAAACTTCGTAGCAAAAATTTCAATCTAACTTAAATCGTAAAGCATTAAATGCGTTTGAAGAATCTCCAATTGAAGATGCTGGCCGATTTGATTCACATTTGGAACACATGCTTAAAGAATCTAGAATTAAAACAAAGAAAAAGTCAGATGCTTAGAAAGAGTTCTACAGACTAAAAGACATAGAATGGAAATGGTTAAATATTAAAAAACATACATCACATGAAATGAGAATAAGATTGGGAAGCAGAAATGTGGGGTTGATAGATACCATTGCATAGAAGAAAAAAATAGATTTTGAATAAATAGTATGAATAGAATATGTACGATTTTGCTTCCCAGAGTATTTTACTAGAAATAGTCCCAATAGAGGAAAACTCATTTAACATGTGTAGCCGATGAGATCTTAGATTGTATGCCGATAATAGCAAAAAATTTATGCGTTTGCCGAATCTTACAAAGATCTGTGAAAATTGGCCTGAAGGATGGTTCAAATCGCTGTAGATTCATGTTACTGATCAAGCCTACGTGCAGACTAGCGTCATCAATAGATAATAAGTCAACCGTATCGACACTGTTAGAGCAGAATGTTATAATTAAGGTAAGTGTTCAAGCTATAAGCCTGGGTTAGAATATAAATTTCAAAACATTTTTTTACCGTTCTTAGAAAAATAGTAATTTTTCTCTTCCATTATCTTCTCTTCCAAGCACCGTAGATTTGATCCTGTCCGAGTAAGGCATTGGCAAAACTATTTTAGCTGCTAAAGCGACTTAAAAATCATGTGCTCAATTTTAAAAGATCTTATAAGTATTTTATAGGAATTTGTTTATTTTCAGGGGTTAAAGTTCCACCAAGAGGGAGGGATATATTATCAGGCTTTTTTTCCAAGACTACTTGAATCAAATTTTACGTAAAATTTAAAGCCATTTTTTTAAATAAAAGTTATGAGCAACATAAAAACTTCAAATAAAAAAGAAATATTCAACATATAAGAGAAGTTACACAATCGTCTGCCTTTCAATTTTTAGACTTAAGTATTTTAATGCATTGCAAACAATTGTTATTCCAATTTAGCAGCCTTTTTTCTTTTCTTTTTTTTTGTCAAAATGAAGGTCTCGGAGGCGTGCTTATTTTGCTCCCATGAGGTAATCGTATCGAACAACCAATTGTCCTAAATTACCCAGAGAGGAGTCACTCGAACAACAATAGTGCCCTTTTTAAGTAACAAAATAACTCTGTTCAGCATAGTTTAAATGTCCAAGTGTTTCGGGATAACCTGAACGTCTACAGCCCATGGTAATATGGCTTTTTCTTGGGCCGTGTCATTTGATTACTTATAGTATTTGCTTATAAAGAGTCTACTGAAATTTTTTTTTTTTTGGGGGGGGGGATTTATGATGTAATACATTTTACAACATAAAAATTGTCCACGATAAGAAAACTTTATAGGGGTGAAGTTTTATGGCCAGTTTACCTCTAAAGCCGTGAAAATTATGACCCTAAATCTGATTTGATTTTTTAATTTCCCCTCCTGCCTTCACATTCAATCGAGCTTTAGGTAAAACAGCTCGTACTAACAAGCCGTAAATAAAGAACAGTCAATGTCACTGATAAGTGAAAATCCAAAAGTTTTTATTGAAATATAGGCAACTGAAATTCACAATTAAATCTTGGATTATTTTTAATGAATTCAAGTAAGCTATAATAAAAGGAGAAAACCTTGTAGCTTGGTCTACAAAAAGAATTCTCAAATCCCACATTTTGAGCTAATTTCCAATGTAATTTTTTTCTTCGTAAGTGTGTATAAGCCTTCCAAAAGGATTAAATTTATAACAAAAAGAACAAAGATAATTCATTGCCATTCACGACAGATGGAGGATTTACAGTTTATAAGCACTTAAAAACAATCAAATTATTAGTCAAAGAATCTGTCAGAAGACACTCATCCAAAGGCAAATTTAACCATAGGCAAATTGCAAAGGCAAATTTAATCATATTATTAAGAGAACAATATAAAACTGTTTTGCATGCTTCAAAAGACTTTCCTTAATTAAAATGCTACCACATTCCAGGATTGTATTTACAAAGGCTTTGACAGGTAAATCAATTCAGTGTGCTTAACCAGAATGGAGTTGAAGACTCGTCTTCATTACCAGTATTCTAACTTGTGTAGTTGCAAATGTTCAATATTTAGATAAATGAAATCAAAGTATAAGCTAGAAAAATACAACTGTTTAGGCCAAAATTTCCACTCAGTTATTCAGACAACAAAAAGAGAAAAAAGAGTTGATGAAAGTAGATAAAACCACAAGAACAAAAATAAAAAGCAAGGCTGAAAAGTTCCAAAACTATGCCTTTGATAACACAAAGGTTCCCTCTGAAGCCCCTGCGGATGGGTCTTTAAATTATAAAATTTGCCCATTTTTATGTGTAGTATTTGTTATTAGGAAGTATACACGATTTCGGGGAAAGGTTTGTGCTTGGGATAGGTTTTTTGTAGATTTTGTTCCTGGAGAGAGAAATTTTCAGGAGAAATTTTACACTAAGAGGATTTGACATTTGAAATTATTTTTATTTGTTTTACTTTCTCTTTCCCAGGTTTGTTTTGCATCTGGATATGTTCCAGAGGAATTTTTGGCGTGATTTGATTTCTGCGAAAAATTCCGTGGAAGGGGAATTTCTGAAGTGATCGGAAAGATGATTAGAACTTAAAGTCTGTTTTCAAATGAAAATATGCTGAGGATAATTTAAGATACGATAAACGCTGGCCACCCTTTTAAAGTATCTGGTTCTCCCTGTTCCCTCTAAATGGCATCAAAGATAAACTTACACAAAATTTGTGTTATAAAATGAAGTTTTCAGAAATAGATCTACAAGCCACACAAGTCCCAAGAAAATTGCATTGAGCCTCATAACTTGCCTAAATCCTGATTTGTAGTGTTGTAATTAAGTTAAAAATCCAGTAGATATTAAGTAGTTCATCTAAAAGACCTACGAAGAATGTGAATTTTTTAGGTTTCTTCTGGATATAATAATCTTTTTTCTCGCATATTTAATTTAAGTCTTTTTATAACAATTGAAAATAATAAATTCTATCTATAGTTTTCGATATAAAAAAGGGCTAAAGCATTGGTTTCAAACTTAATAGTTCATTATAATTAAAAAAAATTCAAAACAATTCTGCAATGTTTTCTACTTATCCTGTTCAGCCGATGAAAACTGTCATTTCACCTCAATGTAAAAAAAAAAATATCACAGTCGACAGTCTTTTAACCTTTTTTATACCCAAAAACCATAGAAAAAAACCATCATTTTCAAGGGTCCAAAGATGCTTAAAATTGAAGTTGCAAGGAAAGGAGTGGACGTTCCAAGAACTGTTCCATATTTACAAAAAAAAAACTGTCCTAAATTAGAAAAAAAATCCAAATGTGGCTTAAAATCCTATTAAAATCATCTGAATTGTGTTGTCTAAACCTAGAATGAAATAAAAGCTGACTCACAAAAAAATTAAGGAAAATATCAGTTTATCATCGATTAAAACAGTTAAAGAACTGTGTTCCAATGTATTGGCAAGTCCTTAAAAATATCCTTAAAACCTTAAATATCGTGTAAAGATGTTAAAAAAGCCTTCGTATAATATAATGTCGTCTCTGAATTTTTTCCTAGACATTTAATTCTTCTTTCTCAATAATTGTACAAGATAAGAAGAAGCCCCTCTACTAGAGTTTTGCTGTAGATTATCTCTTAAATACTCTTTTCAAAATGTAATTATTGATGCCACACAGTTTTTCCAAGCCCCCTCCCAATGGGGTCAGATATAGCCCTTGGCTATGGGGTAAGACATCCAAGTACTCAAACAAATAGTTTGACCAAAATAATGGGCTTCTATTTTCGGACAAAAAATTTGACTATTTGCAATTTAAAATGTATGTATCAATATTTATTCCTTAAAGTTTTGATAATTTCTATTCATTAAAGTTAAAAAAGTGAAAACCTCTAAAGTGTATTTTCTGTGAAGTACAAATTATGTTTTGGTCTCGAGAAAGCATGGTTTAAGAGGGTTTAAGAGTCAGGTGAGGTTTACATCTACAACCTCGGGTGGATCCTTACTATGAAAGGTGCAGCAGCAGTCATAAGGTATCTTAAGTAGCGTGCGGAGAGCAAATGACGGAGAATAAATCACACCATCTCTTAATTCATGTACAAGATTGTTAGAAGAGTCCATAGTCATGCACGCCTCTTCTTAGCATTCTTATTTCCTCTCTTTTCCTTATTATTCTTTCCTTCATTATTTGCCTCCTTCTTGTCTCTCCTTTCCTTGCAAGAAAACGGGAACAGATTATCCCTGTAAACGCGAAGCCCTTCAAATTTCAAATAAATGAGCTTGTTGTATTTTTTAGTAATATATTCCCTATTAACGATAATACACCAAAATAAAAGATACTTATTACCGTTATCTGTCAATTAAGACAAGTCACGACGCTTGTTACGATGAGCTTGTAGCTCATAAAAAGCTTTTATTTGCCTCTTTTACTAGCACTGAGCTACTTAAGCGTTAAATCTAAATTAAACAAAAATGTAGTTTTTTTCGGAAGTTTTTTCTCTGTTTATTATCTTGGCTTTTTAGCTTTTACCCCTCCCCCTCGGTTTATCTTCTGGGGCGCTTGCCCCCCTCCCCTGAATAATGCTCTGCTGTTGTGTAAAGATTTTCAGTAGTATAATTAATTATAGAACAAACAGATAAAGAAAAGAAAGAATCCTAAACTCAAATTGCGGTCAAATCAATTCTAAAATATAATATGAGGGGAGAAATAAATAAAATGGGGAATGGGCTGTCAATTGTATCTAAGTGTATAATATTTTTTTGAACTTTTTAAGTGTCAAGTGTTTTAAGTTAGGTGTATGCACTGTTAAGTGTAGGCTTATATACATTGTTAAGTGTCTATAAGTATAATATAGTTTCTTACACTCTTTATGATTGTAGAATCTTTTAAGTGTTTTAACTGATATATTTTTCTCCGGCTTGAATTTTAAACATTGTTTTTTATAATTTCTATTAAATGAAACAGTTCTTTGAATCATAGATTTTCGTTCATCCATTGTTTCTCAATATAATGTAGTTACGCACTACTCTTAGCTGTAGTATTGACTTTTATTTTACTTTATACCCTAATCTCAAAAGCACTAACTTCAAGTACTTGTGGCAGTGGTGGGGAAACTCAACCGAATCTCTGGTGTTGCAACTTCTGCGGAAAGACTGAGAAATCATCGTTGATACTAGAACTTCACATAGACACTGGCTGTGAAAAGCTTTCACCGATAGAATTGGATGTCTGTTCTGCTGTAGTTAGAAATTATAGAAGTTTTATGGATCTTTTTATTGAATATCAAATGGGAGAAACAAGAAGATGTCCAATTTGTTTGCAAGACAATATTTATAACATGAAAGAACATTTAATTTTACTGGGTCATTTTTCAGAAAACGTGTCTGAAATAGTATTAGAGGGGGGTACCTCTCACGTTACTTCACAGAAATTGTCCTCAAGTGTCAATTTAAATTCACTTGGGTTGAATTCTAGAGTAATAAACTCAACTATCTGCAGCATTAGTGGTGAAACTCCTATCCAGAGTGACATTTGTAAGAAAACTTTTGGTTTTGCGTCAAATTTGGCTACACATAAACGTGTGCATACAGGTGAAAAACCTTTTCAGTGTGATATATGTAATAGAGGTTTTGCTCAGTCGGACAAATTTGATTAGTCATAAACGAGTGCTTACTGGTGAAAAACCCTTCCAGTGCGATATATGTAAGAAAACTTTTGCTCGGTCAGAACATTTGATCAGTCATAAACGAGTGCATACAAATGAAAAACATTTTCAGTGTGATATTTGTAAGAAAAGCTTTGCTGAGTTGGCAAATTTGACTAAACACAAACGAGTGCATACTGGTGAAAAACCCTTCCCGTGTGATATATGTAAGAAAACTTTTGCTGTTTCGTCAAATTTGACTACACATAAACGAGTGCATACAGGTGATAAACCCTTTCAGTGTGATGTTTGTAAGGAAACCTTTGCTGATTCGGGACATTTGACTAGACATAAACGAGTTCATACAGGTGAAAAACCCTTTCAATGTAATGTTTGTAATAAAAGCTTTGTTCAATCAAGTGATTTGACTAAACAAAAACGACTGCATACAGGTGAAAAACCCTTCCAGTGTGATGTTTGTAAGAAAAGCTTTGTTCGATCAAATGATTTGACTAGACATAAACGAGTGCACACAGGTGAAAAACCCTTTCAGTGTAAAATACGTAAGAAAACTTTTGCTGATTCGTCAAACTTGACTACACATAAACGAATGGATACAAATGAAAAACATTTTTTGTGTGATATTTGTAAGAAAAGCTTTGCTGAGTCTGGATTTTTAATCAGGCATAAACAAGTGCACACAAGTGAAAAATGAATTTAGTGTAATATATATGAGAAAAGATTTTCTGAATCAGGCTCTTTGAATAAGCAAAAAAGAATTTTTAAAAATGAAAAATTTTCAAATATTATAGATTACATATTAGTTTTTGTTAAAAACTTAACACGTTTTATTTGCATTTTTGGAGCGACCACCCTATGTTGTCTTACAATTTTCAGGATTCAGTTAAAACCTCAACGAAATTTATTTAGGGGGGGGGGGTGGCAAGCACTCAATTTATCAGTTGGGAAGTTTGATTAGACACAAACGAGTGCATACTGGTGAAAGACCCTTCCCGTGTGATATATGTAAGAAAACTTTTGCTCAGCCAGAAACTTTGATCAGTCATAAACGAGTGCATACAAATGAAAAATATTTTCAGTGTGATATATGTAATAAAGGTTTTGCTAAGTCGGCAAATTTGACTAAACATAAACGAGTGCATACAGGTGAAAAACCCTTCCAGTGCGATATATGTAAGAAAACTTTTGCTCAGTCAGGACATTTGATCAGTCATAAACGAGTGCATACAGGTGAAAAACCCTTCCAGTGTGATGTTTGTAAGAAAAACTTTGCTGATTCGTCAAATTTGACTACACATAAACGAATGCATACAAATGAAAAACATTTTCAGTGTGATATTTGCAAGAAAAACTTTGCTGAGTCTGGATGTTTAATCAGGCATAAACAAGTGCACACAAGTGAAAAATGCTTTTAGTGTAACATATATGGGAAAGGGTTTTCTTAATAAGGCTCGTTGAATAAGCACAAAAGAATTCTTAGAAGTGAAAAATCTTCGAATATTATAGATTACATTTTAGTTTTTGTTAGAAACTTGACAAATTTTATATGCATTGTTGGAGCGACCACCCTATGTTGTCTTACAATTTTCAGGATTCAGTTAAAACTTCCACAAAATTTTTTTAGGGAGGGGGGGGGGGCAAGCACTCAATTTATCAATTGTCACAAGTTGGCTCTATTGGGGCCTGGATTTTAGAAATAGAGTTTTCTGTTGGCAAAGATGGTGTCTTAATTAGTCTTTTGAGTGATCAAACAGTTTATAATAATAATAATAATAATAATATAGATTTATTACCTGCCAAAACTGTAAAAGATACAATGGGCGGCAGAGTATAAAAAAGTGAAAAAAATGCAAAAAAAAACAGACAAACAACAAAGTACGGTTTAACACGAATATATACAATGAAATGGGCCCTCAACATCGACATTCAAATAACACATTTAACTCAAGTCTGTCCCTGAAGCGTTCCCCAAGGATAACCTAGAGTCACGTACTTCTTATGAACACTCGCCACTCTGGCAGGAACTGCCAAGACTGGATCAATCAATCGAACCCTACTGGTAAAAGACCAGGGGGTGAACCTTGGTTGTATTTCGAGCATAAACTTAGAGTATTTAAAGTAAATTGGGTGCAAGTGTTTCATCTCTGTATGTATGAAGCAACTTCAAAACGGAGAGATGTAGAGAAAGCTTGGTAAAACAAATGCATTATACAATCGGGCTAAAATATCACGACTAAATCTCGCCTTGCTCAGGACAAGCTTTCCAAATGCAGAATGAACTTTTCTAAGGGTATCAGCAATAATAAGTAAGTGTGTGGCCTTGAGTGACATACCGATCGGGACTTCAAGGTAAGTAAGTGATGGAACAGGTTTGATTTCCGTATCATCTAGCATAACGCATATGTCCTCAGTCAACACTTTATAATTGAAAAATAAAAATTCAGTTTTCAATGGATTAAATGTATGGCCAACACGAGCATATTCTACCTTTAATGCACTAAAACAACTCTTTATTCCATTCAGGGTTCTACTAATGTTTAAAATGTCGTCGGCATAACCTATGAGCGACACATCAATCCCACATAAAATACACGTTGTTGGTGCTTCATGTTGCACTTCGATTACTGAATTATTGAATAAATCTGGTGAATTTACGGCTCCTTGCCTAATACCCTTATTCACTGGTATATCAATTTCTAAAAGCATATCACAATCCCAACCAGGACACTTTATCCTAACACGAAGATTACTATACATTGAATCAAGGGTTCCGATGACCGAATTTTTTACGCCTCTCTCTGCTGCAGAGAGTAAAATATGTTCGTGGATAGACGAATCGAAAGCACGGGCTGCTAAAACTAAAGAATCATTCTCAGCGTCAGTCAGTATAGACACCAGCGAGTATAGACACTGGTGTGGGGGGACCGAGCACTTGCTTATAATTTCGTCACGAATAAGAAGCTCAAATAGTTTACATAGTGTAGTCGACACAGTAATGGGCCTATATGAAGAGCACTGGGAGGGAGGCTTCCCTGGTTTGAGAATAGGTGTTATTACACCAATGCAAAAGGTAGCTGGGATGATACCTCTGGTAATAATAATTTGTAACAATAACAACGCATGTTCAAAAAGATGTTCACTTCCACAGAGTAAATACTGACCGCAAATTTTATCGAAACCTCTCAAAAATTACTTATTTACTTACTTCTGGCCATCACGCATTACACTTCGATTAACTAACATGTTCTCTATTGACAATTTTAGCATTTCATCTAGCTCACTCCGGTAAGAATTCCGTAGCGCTTGGTCAGGACTTTTGAACTGATCCGTGAAGTAAGGATTCCAGGCCTCTTTTGTTGGAAGGGGGACCTCAGAGGTCGATTCTTTGGGCTTCACTAAATTCCGCCAAAGGAGTTTGGGATCGGACTTGCTTTTCTTGCTGTATTCGTCAATTATGTCTCTACGGTGCTTAGACAAGGCTTTGACAAATGCACGTTTAGTATGATTCTTCACTTTCCAGACTTGCCCAGATCTTGGTTTACCACTGTCACACCATAGGTGAAACCAGAACTTTGCAGTCTTGCATGCTTCTGTTAAATTTAGGTTAGCGGACCATCCTATAATTTCAGTGTTTAATCGAACTATTCGAGAGGGTACGGCTGCTGATTTGGCACACCGAAGGGCATGGCATATTGAGGCAGAGTAAATGTTCAACAGAAGTTTCTGCTCTTCGGCCGGGATGTGGTAATGTGGTAACGAACTGTAAGTAAGGAGCGACCCGGCTCAATAGTAACCAAAACTGTAAAAACCAGAATTTTCACATCAAAAGAATCAGATTCTTATGCTGATTTCAAATATATTTAGTTCATTGAATTTAATTTTAGCAATCAAAAGCTTATGTATCTAAGAAAATTTTCCTTGTATTTGAAAAAAGTAGAAAACACACCTTAAAATCAAGTATCTTTAATAAACATCATCCAATCGGATTCAGTCTGTCCGTGATTCGTACTATTAACGTTGCTAGCTCCTATCTGTGAAAATCTGGATTTTTGTATGAAGAAAGATGAGGGATGCGTGTTGTTTATTTATTATTTTTTTCCAGGGGTGATCGTATCGATCCAGTAGTCCTAGAATATCGTGAGAGAGCTCATCCGAACGAAAATTTAAAGTTCTAGTGCACTTTTTTAAGTGACCAAAAAAATTGGAGGGCAACTTGGCCCTCTTCCATGCTAATTTTTTTCCCAACATCACCCAATCAAAATTTTGAGATGGTCATTTTGTTCATCATAATTGAAAACCTAATAAAAAGATCTTTGAGGATGACTTAATCCCCCATAGTTCCCGGGGGATGGGCTGAAATTTTTGAACTTTGCCCATTGATTACATATAGTAGTGGTTAATGGGAAGTATACAGACGTTTCAGGAGGTTTTTTTTCAAGCGGTTGGGGGGTCGGAGAAGGGGGTTATTGGGATGGATCTTTCAATGGAGGATGTTTCCATGGGGGAAGGGACATTTCTAGGAAGGGGGTGCCAGATTTCCCAGCATTATTAAAAAAAGACGATAAGAAATTAAATTAAAAAAAGAAGTTTTTTCAACTGAAAGTAAGGAGCAACATTAAAACTTAAAAGGAACAGAAATTATTGCGTATATGAGGGGGTTTGCCTCCTACAGTTTGCCTACTAGTTACATTATAATAGTTTCATTGAGATTTTGCGTTTATTTTACAGTGCTCTGTCATTTTCTTCATATAATAAGATAGGTTTTCAGTAAATAAAAATAATAGTAATTTTTGTTTGAACCGAATACTACAATAATCAGATTCGGTTTCTTTTTCGCTATACTTGGTACAGAAATTTATAAGTCTAGCTCGGTTACCACTTTATCTATCTAGTCAAGTGTTTTTACTTCTGATGCAGGTCCCTAGTGTGGTCACCCGTCTGGAGATCTGGCCCGTATTTTAAAAAGAAGTCTTAATCTTTTCCACCTATTCCTATTTTATTTGGGTAAGAACACTTTTGCTCTGAGAGTAAATAATACTGTGTTTGCTAATGTTTATCTTCAATGTCAAAATAATATAGTGGATTCAATAAATACATTTGATATTGCATGCAAGTCTTTAAATTCCGTTATGAATCGTGTCAAGGAAAATAAACTTGATTTTATAGTTCTTGGTGACTTTAAAACGGATTTGGATAAACAAAGTTATCGATCCCGAGAAATATTGGAGTACATGCCCCCTTACGTGATTCTGAAGAAAGATTTGACATTCTCTTACATCCATCAGTCTGGTAGTGTTTTCAATATTGATCATATACTCAAATCGTCACAGCTAGAATGCTCGATTATTCATGTTGATATTGAGACTGATGAATTTGACAATTTATCGCTTTCATTTACTGCTAAATTGAAACGTAGTCTTTGAAATGTTGTCCATTTTGGGAATTCTTAATGATTTAAAAATAGTAATTGGGAAAGTGCCAATATTGTTTTTTATGTATTGACTTTATCTACATGGATTAGTTGTATTCTTGTGCCTTAATTCTACTCCAACTACAATTAAAGGGTAGTAACGTAATCTTGATAGATATTATGGTGATACTATTAGTTATATGAAAGAAGCTGAAAAAATTGCGGATCCCGAAGAGCTTATTTCTATTAAAACGCAGAAATCTATTAAGGCTGCCGATCCTAAATTAAAGAATTATAAAAATAAGACAGAACTTTGGCTGCGAGTTTGGGTTGATTTTTGTAGACCTACGTTGGGATCTGTTGCAGATATAAAGCAGAAAAAAAAAAATATGAAAAGTACCTAAAATTCATTCGTTATAAGGGTATGGAGTTTCCAGCATCTAAAAAGGATTGGTCCAAATTGATCAATACTGGAAAGCTGGATATAAGTAATCTTTATAATGGTCGTTTGATTTCTAGTTCGCCTTAATATCTTTACTATTCTTCAATTTTTTTCCAAAATTAATTTTTGTGTGAAGTCACATTATTCTAGGTTACTTTCTAAAATCCTTCCATCTTCGCATCATCAATGCAATAATAGTCCAATGTCAGTAGCTGGTGTCGACAATACAATTAAGTAACTGAATTCTTCGTCCATTGATATTGGTGTTATTAGGGTAAATAATTTAAATCTAAAGTGTGTTGTTCTCTTATTTCATTTGCAGCTATTGTTCCAAATGTGTTTAGCATTTTCGCTGGGTCCGGATAGCTTTCTTTGTGGAACCGTCACCTCAATATTAAAACGGGGAAAACTCCCTTCTCATTGGTCATCTTATAGACCTATAGCCACTGCGTGTAACCTGAGTAAAATCCTTGAACATACTTTACTTCCTCATTTAAATGAAAATATAAATTTCGGATCGAATCAATTCGGGTTTCACTCTAGTACTGGTTGTCAACATGCACACCGAGTTCTTTTTTTTCGCCCTTAAGAATAGCCTGGCTGAGAGGTCCCCACTTTATATATATATATATATATATATATATATATATATATATATATATATACTTTGGGCCTTTTAAAGCTTTTGACCGTGTAGTCCGAAGTCAAGCTTTTTTTTTCAATTTTTTAATAACGGTGTGAATCTCTCAGTTATTTTTCTTTTTTGTTTTTGGTATGAAAATTCTGTCTTCCAAATTAGTAAATCTGGATTTCAGAGTGTCCGTGTACGTCAGGGTTCCATACAGGAAGGGGTTTTTTCTCCTAATATATTCAAAATACGCATTTCTGGTGTATTAGATGAAATTGGATCAAATCATTTCACTGGACTCTCAGATGTTTCTTATCTTGCCTGTTCGGATGAATTCCTACTTTTTCATAAAAACAAGCAGGGTCTCTCATTTATAGTCTCAGGAGTTTCAAGTTTATTTTCTAAAACTGGTCTTTCTCTTAATATTGAACAATTTGAGCTTCTAGTTTTTAGTGGACTAATTTCCTCAAATACTGCCTTAGTCTGTTGAAGTTTATCTATACCCTCGGTGTTTGCCTTTCGGTGAGTGGGTATAAGTGTTACTAATTCAATTTTTAGCCTACGGCAGTGCACTATTCGTAATGTTCAAAATTGTTATTCAAAGATTGTTACAAATCGAGGGAAGTATAATAGACGTGCACTAAGTAGGCTATATGCTACATTCTGTTATTATTTTGCCCTTTATGTTTCTGGTCTTTTTCCCCTTCTGAAAAAAATGATGTTAAATAGACCCAGTCTTTTTATTTTAGATATTGGTCAACATGCCTGAGACTCTAGGCAGGCATGCCTTTCCAAAAACAAACAAACAAGCATGTGTCCAATAAGAGAGTCATGCATACTCCCGCCATTTACCCGTGCCCCAACCATTTAAACATTTGCCTCTCAATTTCTTGGACTATCAGTCTGTGCATTTCTCTGTCTGCAATTAGCCATGTCTTAATGCAACCTACTGCAAAATACTTGATAACTGTGTTGCTAACATACCTCGAGTCTCTTTGTGGAGTTGTAAGATCTTCGGCACGCAAGTAATTATGTAGGCAAACACAAATGTGTATGACCTAGTCAATATTCTCAGGCTTTGCATTAATTGCTTCTCTAAACCTCCTCCACTAGGCACCAAGAATTCCAAATGCATTTTCCATTATCCTTCGAGAACAAGAAATCCTGTCACTAAAAATTTCCTCTGGTACTGGAACTTAATCACAAAAATAGGGTCTTAATAAGGTTGTTTGCAAGAGAAAAGCTGCAGCTCCTACAATCACAAATGGTTAGTAAATGGCATTTCCTTCAACAATCGTATTACTGCCTCGAAGATCTAAAATACAGTCAATCACTTTCCTACCAAGAGTTGAATTGCCAAACACAGAACCATCATTTTGCCGACCATAACTGCGTATTTCAACATAGACCAACCGATTTTTTGCATCACACATAGCCATCAATACTATACTGTGGAACTGCTTGTAGTTGAAGTATTGTGACCCCGAGTTCGGTGGAGCCTGGATTATATTGTGCTCCCCATTAATAGCTCCAAAACATTGGGGAAAATTCCATTTCACCACAAACTCATGGGAAATTTCCTTCCAGTCAGATTGCTCACTGGAAAATCGTGAAAATAATGGGGACAGCCCTTGGCAGATTGTATTCATAGTGTTCCATATAATTTGGTTGGCAGTCGACCTTCCCAGGTAATATGTGAAGCTTTGGTTTCTCTGTGTACCACCAGCTGCAAGATATCTTAATGTCACTTCAAGCCTTTCTTTAGGTGATATAGCTGCTTTGAAGTTTGTATTTTGTCTTGCAATATATGGTGTAACCAAAATAAGCAGGTAATCAAATTGCTTAGGTTTTATTCTGAAATAGTCATGACACCAATCTCTATCCGTCAAACGCAGGTTATTGAATAGTTTATTGATAAGTTTGAAGCACCATTTTCAATTCTCAATTTCAAAAATTCTCTGACCCAAAATTGTCTTTTTCTCATAGTCTCTGAGGCTTGTAAGCCTTTTCTGTTCTTTCTCCTTCTAAGTAAGCACAAATGCAAAACAGTTGTAGCCTCATGATCCTTTTTTGAATCTTAAGCCAATTTTTCCGATGGCCAGAAAAAAAAATCTATCCAAAAAAAGTATATGGACAGTATGAGCTTTGTTCCGGTATGAACAATCCGGAACTCCCAGAATTTTTTCTGTCCAGAAAAAAATTCTGCCCAGGAAAATTTTTGGGCAGTGAGAATTTAGCTTTAGGAACTCACCATGAACGCGAAATCCTGCGCTTTTTCTTGCTTGATAATTTTTCAGTCATTTATATGAATCTTTTAATGTTTACCAGTATTTTTGATAATCAGCTACTTATAAAAAAAAAAGTGCTTTGAAGAACTTAGCAGCGTAATTAGTATCCCCGTCCAAACCAATTGAATCCAATACGAATAAATCAAATATAAATCAATGTAAAATAACTCGGAGTAAAGTCATGTCAATGAGAGATGGGTATTTGGGATAAGAGCCCCCCCCCCTCTAACCAAATGTTTGAGTAACTCGAAAAAAGAAAAAAAAAGGCATGTAAACATATTTTTGAAGCGTTTTTTAGAGTTTTGTACTGAACACGCTTATTACTTCAACTGGATGCAGTTGCCGGTGACTCTGACTCCTGGTGCGACTCATTACTCCTGCAGAACTCACGAGACACATGCTCCGGGCACGCCCTAGCAGCATAGAAAAGTTAGTAAGGAGAACGAAAACGAACAGACATCAAGATAAAAAAGTTGCTCTTACCATCTATTTAGTTTTCCTTGTTGTGTAGTACTTTCGCTCTATTAATTTTATGATAAACATAAGGCCTGCAACATCTACGATGCAAATGGTTCTTATTTACTGAATAATATGGGTTCTGTGGGAAATAGTCACCTGTGTTCTTTCTCCTTAATATAACTGAACTCAAGGGTATCTCAGAATATTAATGTCATAGCTGTAACAGAGGTTCAGGCACAAAACCCTAAATCCCTTAAAATAAATAATTACTCCTGGTTCATTAAGCTTTGCCCTTCCAACCACACTCTTGGAAAAAAAGGGGAGGTATTTTGTTCTTTGCTCAAAATAACCTTCAGCCAAAACTCTTTTCCACTCCTAACCTCTCCAAGTATGATGGAATCCTCTGGCTTAGTTTAAGACCAATAGTTCTCCTGCATCCTTTTAATATAATAGTAGCAGCAGTTTTGTTATTCCCCAAACCAAAATATTGATCAAAACATAAATTTATACAGCAATTCCAGACTAATGCTGACTTTTTTTTTATCCAAATGCTGGTATTTTTTTTTTTTACTAGGTGGTGCAAATGACCTCAACATAGACTCTATTTGTACCTGTCTTAATATTAAACAATTAGTTAAAATTTTGACAGCAAGAGGAAATATGTCCCTTGATGTCATTTGTTCTAATATGAATAAGTTTTACAAACCTCCCCAAGCCCTGCTTCCATTAGGTGGTAGTTACCATTACTGTCTCCTTTTATCCCCTTCCTTGTCTTTCTTACACTTGTTCACAACTGCAAGCAGATCTTACCATTCCCTCAATGATTCTGGTCTTTTTTCACTTGGCTCTTGGTTGTCTAAGGAATTTTGGTCCAACTTTTATGATCTAAATAATCTTAATGAGAAAATCCTTACTTTCCACAAAAAACTGAATGACAATTATATGGCTCATTTTCCTGATAAAAAAAGTTAACAAAATGCTCTAAGGATAAACCTTATATAAATGATCATATTAAAATGCTAATACAGAAAAAATGGAACTTAATCAAAAGAGGTAAACTATTGATAGCAAATAATTGAAAAAAATACTTGAAAAAACAAATAAGAAAATTTGCCACATCTTCTTATAAAAATTAAGTTAAAGACCTTTGTCGGGATAAACCCAAAAATTGGTATTCCCAAATCCAAATACTTGCCAGCAAGAGACCAGAGCCACTAAACTTTAATTTAGAGGAGCCTCTAAAGACAACAGCAAATAATCTGAACAAGTTCCTTGCTTCAATTGTTCAAACACTCCTTCATCTTGTGAAACTCCTAGTGTTGCAACCCCCTGTAATTTCTTCATTTGATGTGGTAAAAAAGATTGCCCACTAGATATTCCTGTCCTACTTTTTAAAACCTTGAGTTATTACCTCTCAAAGCCCCTGTCCATTCTTTTTAGTCCATGTACTCAATTCGGACTGGTCCTTCCGCTTGGAAACAAGGTTTAATAACTCCAATAAAAAAGAAAAATTGTAATCCTGGCTTTGATGGTATTTGTCTTATCTCTTTGACTTCTATTTTTTCGAAATTATATGAAAGCTTTCTTGCTGACTGGCTCAGGGACCAAGCTCATCCCCTTATTGATCCTAGACAGTTTGGAAATTTTAAATCTACATCAACCTCAAATTACCTTATCCACCTTGTTGACTCCATGGGGAGACTACTTGAGAGACCAAACACCTGGCTAAACCTAATTTATGTTGACCTACTAAAGTCCTTTGACCTGGTTAACCATACTATGTTGATAGAAAAACTTATCAAAGAATTCCAGATTGAAACATTTTTAGTCAAGCTTGTTGCCTCATTTCTTTCAAACAGATCGCAGGCAGTCAAATATCTAAATTGCTACTCCAATTTCAATTCAATTTCAATTTATAACTGGGATTTATTTTACTATATACATAAAAAACAAACAAACAAAATACCCCCAGAAGCAAGCTTGTGCGGGGGTAATCCCTTCTAGACGCATAAAAAAATCATAATAACAAAATAAGATCCAAAATAATAACTCATTTCAGTTAATATGAATACAAATACAAGTTCTGCCCTCCAACTCAAAAACTAATACTAACATACTATACATATCCAAGTGACAATCATCCCGTTCCCCCCCCCCCTTTTTAGCCAATTCATTAAAAATAATAAATTACTAAACAATACGATCTCAATAAACTACGGAACAGCAGCAGGTCATCCACACATTTAAGTTCCACTGGTAAACTATTCCAAGCACTCGGACCGGCATGACGTATAGAAAAAAATGATCTTGTCGCTTGCGGAATCGGTCTTCGAAATTCTTCCAAATTTCTAGTTCCATGCTCATGAACATCACCCCCACTCACAAACATTCCCTTAAAACAAACAGGAACACTACCATAAAGATACTTAAACATGAACTGTGTTTTATAAAATTTAAAAAGACCCGATACCGGTAGAATCTTCAGCGTCATAAACTCATTACGAACAGATGATCCTCTATTATCCTTACCAATCAAAAGCCTTATTGCCGAATTTTGTAGTACACGCAGGGGCAGAAGATGCGTTCCAAAAGTAGACGACCATACTGAAGAACAATATAATAGATATGGATGTACAATTGAAAAATACAATAATCTTAATATACTAGTTGGGAGAAAATTTTTCAGTTTACGCATAATTCCAACATTACGTGCAAGTTTCATAGACACACAATCAATATGATCTACAAAACTTAAAGTTTCATCAATAATAATCCCCAAATATCTAACACTCCTCTTTCGTGGAATCATTGATGTACCATTACTTAAATTATTCACCCATGGGTAATAACTTGGAGATCTGCTATATATCAATAAACTAGACTTATTACAATTAAGTTTTAACCTATTACTTCTCATCCACCTTTCTATATTCTTAAAACCTTCTCGTAATTGCGACATCAATTCATTCTCAGTCCTACCACATACGGTTAATTTCGTGTCGTCAGCAAACAGAACTAGGGCTTTACTAGGTTTAATTGCCTCTAGAGGAGGTTTAATAATAGTATACAACCCATCAACTGCACTTGACAAATCATTTATATAAATAGAAAACAAAAGTGGGCCTAGGGGTGATCCCTGGGGAACTCCACAATTTATAAATCTACTGTCAGAACGTGCATCATTAACCTCCACAAACATTGACCTTGAATTTAAGAATGATTCTAACAACTTCAAAGCATTTCCCCTAATACCACAATTTTCTAACTTCATTAACAAAATATCATAAGATACAGTGTCGAACGCTTTCGCAATATCCAGAAAAATTGATGCAACTTTAAGGTTATTGTCAAATGCATCATTAACATATGTAGTCAAAAACAACATTGCATGCTCACTAGAATAACATTTTCTGAAACCAAATTGATTTTGATAAAAAAAACAAATTCTTTTCAAGATACTTTTCTAGCCTTATATATACTAGCTTCTCGAAAATTCTAGCAATAACTGGTAGCAGCGAAATGGGACGGTAATTACTTATATCATTTTTATCACCCCCCTTAAATATTGGAACAATCTTCGCTCGTTTCAAACACTTTGGAAACACACCACTTTTAAAACAACCATTTATTAGTGAAACCAGTTGTTTAATAACACATTGTAGAACAAACTTTAGCACTCTTATAGATATTAGATCAACACCTGAAGCTTTATTTTTCATAGCCATTATTACATCTGTTATTTCACTTTCCGTTACCTTAGTCATTAAAATAGAAGTATCACAACTGGGAGGAAGATATTGATCAAAAGTACCATCACTCCTATCACAATATATAGATCCGGCAACATTATTACCTACACTAGAAAAATAATCACACATCTGATTGGAAAGTTGAACTGGAGTTTGATCTGACTGAAGATTTGGCAACGTAACTCTTCTCTTGCCAATAAGAGGCCTGAGGAGACTCCACGTCTTTGCCGGGTTACCCTCACTCTTTTTAAATTCTTTAGCTAAATACTCAATTCTAGCCTTCCTCAATAATTTATTTAAAGCAACATTATACTTACCACCTTTTATCCAGCCACCTTTGTATTCAGAATGGTATTCCCCAAGGTACTATCCTTGCCCCCTCATGTTTTCTGTCATGATCAACAGCCTTTTCATGGATTACCCTGACAGGTAGAAATTTGTTGACAACCTAACAGTTGCAGAGATGTGTTATTCCTATGGGGGTTAAGGCTAGTTCATTTATAGTGGACCTGTTTTTTAGCTATTTAGAATATGAATTTATGATTGATAAAAAGAATCTAAGTAATATAAAATATTTGCTTTCAAATAATAAAAGATATTTAGATGACCTTCATGAGATAAATTGTTCAGAATTTTTTGAGATTTTGAATAAGATATACCCACCAGAGTTAAAGCTGGAATCCAGCAATGGGAAAGGCAATTATGACCATTTTCTAGATTTAGATATTAATGTTACACCTAATAATGCATTAGCTTTTAAAATATATAATAAGACAGATGATTTTAATTTTGAAATAGTTAATTTTCCATTTCCTAAAAGTAAGAGACATTCGAATATAACATATTCATTGCATTTTCCCGAACTATTTAAATATGCACAAATTTGTATTAAATGCATTGGTTTTAAAAGTAGAAGTCAAACAGTCATAAGTTAATTGTAAGAGGTTTTTCTGCCAATAAACTTGCTTGGCAATTTAAAAAATTTTTCAGTATTACCAAGTTTTAATTTAGTATAATAAAAATTATCAAGAAGTTTTGAATGATATTTTGAGGTAGCTTGTTGGATGTTTTTTTTTCTCTCTTCCCTTTATAATTTTGGAATTTAGTGTTTGTTTTGACATAAGCAGGTGCTGGGTTATTGAAGATAGTTTGAAATTAGTTTGTAAAAATTGGGCTTGAAAGTGAAAAGGCTTTGGTTGACAGTTGGGGCTATGCAATTATGGGAGGTAAACTGGCTGAAAGGTTATTCTTTCATAGTTGGAAAGTTTTTACTTTGATTCAGTTCTAGGTGAGCTGTGATGAAGGAAGCTTTTAAAATTTTTTGGGTATATGTTTATAGTTTTGAATATTTTTTTGTTCATGGATATTCGACGGGTGACACTACATAAGGTTATGCCGTATGGTTCTATGGCAGGCATGCTGATTTGGCTGGGTAAGGAAATTTAAGCATCATAATTTGTATAGGCAAAGAGTTTCCTCTGAGGATCCCTGATATGTGGTGATTACTTGGGGAATGTTAAATGTTCTAGACGTAAGGTGTTATGGCTTGGTTTTGGGACAATGATTTACACTTATTAATGCTGATTTTGCTCTATTTTAGACGTGATTTTTGGACTATTGGGTTGGATGTACTGTTTTGTCTTAGGTGATTGGATGGATGAGTAAGGTTCAAGATCTCAGTTACTAAATTAGAAGACAGTTTTTTATTTATTTATTTATTTTTTTAATACCAATTAACTACCTGTAATACACTATAAAATATTTATAGCAATCCAACGGGTATCCTCCATGAAATTGCAAGCAAGGCTTCTTCTCTTGATATGATGGTTAATCTTTTTAAACCCACCATAATATCTGTCAGTTTCCTCAAGTCCCCTCCTCTTTTCCTTCATCCTATTCCTCCCGAGGTTTCAGCTACTTCCTTTGAACTCCTAGGTGTTGCCATATCTTCTGATTTGAAGTGGGACACCCATGTAAATAACATCCTCCATCAATCAAACTTGTCACTTTTTCTTCTGAATCTTCTGAATAAATTTAGCTGCCTCCCATCTCAGTTATTAAAGTAATATATTTCTTTTGTATGTTGTTTGGTCAAGTACACTTGTCCTGTCTGGCATCCAGGCCTCTCAATTGAAGCAACCAAAAAAATTAAAAATATTCAAAAAACAGCCCTGAGGATTATTTATAAAGAAGGCAAGGTCCTATATTCCTACCTTCTTAGAAATTCAAAACTTGATATCCTCAAGTCCAGGAGGAAAAATTGTGCCTCTGTTTTGGGAAGTCAGCACAAATAAACCTCTGTACTGAAAATCTCTTTCCTAGCCACCACTCACCCATAAGAAATTGCCACCTCCTTATAGTATCCCAAACTATCCCCATCCATTCTCCCATGCTCTCTTCTACCTTACGTTATTAAAAAAAAACTTTTATTCCCTTTTTACAAATAAAATCATGACCCATAACTTTACCAAAAATTTAAATTGTTTTGTATATATTATTTTTTAATTTAAAAAATTTGGTTATTTTATTTGACATTCTTTTTATCTTTTTACATTATGACGTATACAATGTTTTATAATTATGACCTGTATTTATGACCTTTGTATTTTTTATTTTCTGACCATTACCTGTTGTGTTTTGTTACAGTGGTAACTATATGTTGTTCATGTATTATTTTGCTATTGTATTTTTTTTACCAAGAATTGCGAATTCGGCCCTCTATGGTTTGTGAAAGTCTTTTTGCCAGTAATTATATCTTTTTCTAACTTAACCTGACCTGCAAAATACTCGATTTTCAATTCAAACCGTTTTCCCACCGTTTCAATTTTTCAAATGCTGTTGACAAAAATAGAACTGAATTTTGTGATTCCAAACTTTGCCGTCAACAATTCAGGGTATATAATTCCACATTAGGGGGTGGGGTGGGTAGATTTCATGGTAAATTTGTAGTGGGCTTTATAAATAGCTAAAATGAAAGTGAAAACACTATTCTTGAACCATCAATCTTCCATTGCTCAAAATTTTCCAAGCTGCAAAGAGCTATTGTTCTACTATTTTAATTGAAAAGTTTTTTGGTACTTAAAATATATAAATACAGTTAGATTTTATAAATAATTTTTTTAAACCTTTATATCCACCTCTCATTAATAATAAAAAATGAAAAGCGAATATTATGCTAATGAATTGGACTGTTGAGCATTGTGAACCTCATTCTTTTTCTTTATTATTATAATTTTTGTTTTATATTTTACAACATCACATTTTATAGATGACCTAATTTCTAAAGACTTTTTGGTTTTGATCTGCTTTGTAAAAGGGAAGACGAATTCCTAGTGTTGCTTGTAGTAATCTACATCTGATAAGAGACTTTAATTGTCTTGGAAAAATCTTTTGATTGACTCAAATATAATACTAAATATGGTTGAAAATATCACTCCATCTGAAACAGCTGATATTAAGAATGGTAAGTTATCTAATTACTGTTCTGATAATAATATAGAAGGAAAAAATCTCATTCTTGTTCTTCTATCTTGTTATCTTAAGTTTAAAAATACAAAACAAACTTTATATTTATTTTAAAATCTCTCTAACTTTCACAATCAAATAGATCAAAATTAGTTGTTTTTTTTTTAAGTTAAAACATATGCCAGATTAATTTCTAGCCTCTAAGGTTCAATTTTTAAAAACAAATAATGCCTGTTGATAGGAATCTTCCCTTCATTTCTTCAGACATACATGATCAAACTTAAGTACTGCCAGAGCTGAGGTAATAACGAGGAACTTATTTTTCAACTGAGGATCAGATTTAGTTTTTTGTCTAAACCAGATGACGTTGTGTCTCTTAAATGTCAATCCTGAGTGTTTCCAACTGAATTATAGATTAAAGAAAAAAACACAGAAGAAACACACTTACTGCTGTCAGGAACACAAGAGCTTGATGTTCCTGCTAAATATACGTCAGAGACGAACACATCAGACGCGTCGATTTCAGCGAATTTGTTGATACGTAAGGGTTGCAGCTCTACTTTAACTGTTGAGAAAGGAACGATTTTCGAGAGGGTCTTCCGCAAATAGCTCAGGACCCCTGTCTGCCTGGTCGTATTGCTCGTCAACGTCAATGTCCCCTCCATTATCTTCAGATATATCCTCGTCAAGGTATGCCACGATTTGTGAGTCTTTAAGGTTCCTTTGTTTCGTCATGGCAACCTGAAACAAGAGATTTTGATGTTCAGGTTATTGTATCCAGGCCCAAGAAAGCCTGTAGGGTTAACAAGATTAACATTAACAAGATTAGCAATAAACAAGAAAATAATATTTAACCACTAGTAGCTAAACAGTACCTGCTGATGGGTCATAAATGTCACGGATGAAAAAACGGCACTCGCTGACGTGACATGTATGTCACGGGTCAGAAATCAGCAGATGCTGACGTGACATATCTGTCACAGCTGTTTTTTTGCTTTTTGTAGTCCACTGAGAAAACAAAACAATTTGAAATTTACATCAAAATGTTCTACAGACAATGGTAATTCTAACGAGCCATTACACAATCCCTTACCTCAAGTTACGAGCTCACCATAGGCAAAATAAACAAGGTTATTTGACTATTTCAGTTTTACTGGATGCTCTCCGGCAAGAATGAGTCTAGGATGGTCAACCACCATCCTGCGACCCACCATCTTTCAGCTCTTGAAACAGCAAATTTAATGATACCAAATTTGACTAGATGTCTTTAGTAGAAAAAAAAAGAAAAATTCCTAAAGTTGCCTGACATAAAGGTCACGTCAGGTGCGAAAGAGTTAAGTTGCATTAAGTTTGGTTGACAAATTATTAAGACCTCATGATTTTACTGTTGTGAGGATAAGTAGAAATGATAATGACGATAATTTTATGAATTCAAAATTTGTGGAAGAAAATCTTTTGTCTCGTTTGTAACAGCATCACAACATACCAGAACTACAAATTACTGTGCTTACATGGGTTCCCATGTGTCACTAGAGAAAGTGTTTGGGGAGGTCACACTTAGTGATTGATTTGGGTGATATAGCTATTAAAATTTCTTGATTTTTTGGCCAATCTTCCTCTATTTACTTTACCGCATGTGTTTCCATCAATTCATTTTCCTAATAAAAAACAAGCCAGTAAAATAGCAGCACTTTTTAGCAACTCAATTGTTTGTACTGAGTGACTGAAAAAATTAGCTCCAATATGTGACACTCCTTCGGTTGCTGAGGGTGAGATAATCTCTACTTGATATTTTAAAATAACTTGTTTTGGTTGAACCAGTTTTTATAAGGAATTGGTCCCCTGTTTTCTGTTTCCTGGTTCTACCTATGATAATTGAGTATTATTATGAAAAAAAGATATTTGGATACAAATGAAACCAGATCTTTTTTTAACATCAGTAAATTTTAACTTTGATTTCTACAGTACTGAACTAAGCCTGACATCATCATTTTTTTTCATTTTTAACTGCAGATCATACAACCATAAAAACTTAGCATTTCAATAATTTTCACCTATTCTGGCAAATGGGATTTAGATTTTGAAATTGTTAGCCTCTCATTTCCATCCTTATACCTCCTCTTCATTAATTAAGTATAAAATGGAAAGTATTTGGCATCCCTAAATAAACCTCATTGATGAATGTCTATTATGTCCCTTTTGTCTTTAGTTTATTTTACAAGTTTAAAATGCTTTACCAAGTGACAGTGAGGTCTAGTGGTACTTCTTAAACTCTTTAATACCTCCTAAAATAAAAGATGTTTCCCTTGGATTTTTCTAGAATATCCTAGGACAATGTAAACTGGAATCTGAATTCTAAGAATACGGATCTACATCTTTTGATGATGAAGCTTAATATTTGCTGGTTCTAATGGTAGCTTGACCTTAGATTGTTTAAGTTTTTAGATTGAATATGTCGGTTTAGTTAGATTTTTAGGCAGGTGAATCAATTGTTTTTTTGGTTATATAGGAGGAGTGGATAGCACACAAAAATTCTTCCGTCAAAAATATTTAATGTTTCTATTTTCTTTTTGGCGGTGGGGAGGGGGGCTAGTTCATTTTTTATATTTAAATGTTAGATGAATTGTATTTTTAGCTGAAGGAGTATCCCGGAAAAGAAATATGTTTTCACAGATTGTTACTTCAAACTGGTTTTTGCTGCCACTATTGATTTGACCATGTTTATGGAAGGCTATCAGTAAGAACACGCACACAAAATATTAACTATTATAAGACTATATAATCTAGTTTAATCAGCTTGGAGTTCTATGTGAACACATTGATTATGATAATTTATTTCCAAAGCAATAAAAATAAAAATGTCACAAGACCTCTTCCTATTGACAATGCTCCTGTAAATTTATTCTGCTGTAAGAATAAACAGCAAAACAAATAATGTTGAACAAATCTTAGTGTACACAATATATTAATTTATGCTTATTTGAATAATAAACATCAAGAAAAAAATCACTTTTTTACCTCTCTTGCACAGGATGGCTGGCCCCCAGGCCCCCATTGCACTTCCTGGCTGAGGGCCACGAAACGGAGATCAGCACCGCCGGTTTCGACCTTGGGGTTCTGGTGCTGCTTTACTTTTATATCTTTTACGCTCTCTTCTCGAAATTCACTTTCAAAAATCAATCTGCAGGTTCAGAGTCCTAAACCGTTTGTTGCCCTTTAGTGTCTGAAGTATCTTCAACTGTGTTTAAAATAAATAAATAAAATCTCGGTTTTTTGTATCAAAATACACATTTGTTCTTCTTTTTAAGAATTAAATTATTTTTCTCTTAGTTTCCTCAAATTTACTCTTTTTCGGATGAATGTTTAGATGTTCAAAGGAATAGTTTCTCTTTTAAAATTTTGACGTTATAGCGTCATCCAGTTTGTCATTATTCATCCAGAAAATATTTAATTAATTTCTAATTAGTGTTTTGATGGTTTCATTAACGTAGGGCTTATCTCTGGAATACTTTCTAAGTCTTTTTATACATTTTGACATTACCAACTGAAAAAAATTTGACATTGGGATACTTAGAAATTACAAAATCAGCACTTAATTACAATCCCTACAAGAATCTAGGCATCAATATTTTGAATCGGTGAGTAATAGAAGACGCCTGTTGTAATGATATTAAAGGGATGACGGAATACTTACAGCTTAATATTTAGCCAAAGGATTTAATAATACTCGGATAAATTAAGGGCAGAAGTAATATTGGGGTAAAGATTACTCTTAGTAAAAAAAAAAAAATAGACATTACCTCCTTGTTTCCAACTTGGTGATCTCTGGACAGCACTTAATAGACTGAACACTGTGACAACTGATGGGTTTTTGGGGTAGAGGACTCTGCTTCTTTTGCAGCCATAATATCTACTCAATTTAATTCTCATAGCACCTCATAGCAGGGTTTGGTAAACTTTTACCGTTTGTAATTAAAAAACTATGAAATTAAAAGGGATTTGAGAAATTTGACTCTCAATAGGGTTCTAGGCGTTTAACCTCCCGTCAATTACCCCCCGAGCAAGAATGCCCCCCGAAAATAAACCCCCAGCAATTACCCCCCGAAACAAGCAAGAGGTTGTTGGGGACAGTTCAAATTGATTAAAATGGTATGTGAGGGTGTGGTGACGGAACAAGAGTGGCTGGGAGGAGGACTTGATTGGAGGTAAAAGGCTAAATGATTAGGATGAGAAGGTGGTTACGGAAGATGTCCACCTTGCCATTAAAAGAGTGGGGTCTTAGACTTACTCTCCACCATTGCTGATAAATGAGCAACATTTCATGATTTAGCAATACAATATTAAACATAACAAAGGTTAACAAGGTCAAAACTGAACTTATTAGACACTGAAAACTTTCAGTGTTTACGAAACTCGTAAAAAAAAAACAATTAAAATAGCTAGGCCTACAAATCATATTTTCTGTTTTGATTATTTTTAATGAAAAACGAAACTCAAAACGAAATTTTGATATCATAGGCTAGATGTGTCAAAAGAATTGGCTTATTATGTTGATTCCTAATAAATAAGATTCATTAAGTTTAGCGTTACCAATCAAAAGGTCCATGCCTGAGGAAATTTGCCTGATTTTACAAAAAGGGAGGTAACAACCTTAAAAGTCACGCCATCTGATTCATCTGATTCAGCGTGCTAGCACACCCTACGGTAGAGGTTTCGAGCTCCCATCTGCAAACATGTGATATTCGTATTTTTTTGCCAGAAGAAAGATCACGGATGCGTGTTTTTATTCCAGGGGTGATTGTATCGCCCGAATAGTCCTAGAATATTGGGAGAGGGCTCATTCGAACAGAAATTAGAACGCCCTTTTTTCCCTAAAGCTGTCTGATCAAAATTTGAAAATTACTCACTGAGATAATTTTTCTTTGGTGAAGGAAGTTTCCAGGGATTGTACTTTCCAGGGGATATTTTACACTGGTGCATGTTGCCAGAATACTTATTCAAAATTCTTTCTATTTGTCTCAATTTCTCTTTTCAGACTAAATATTACATTTAGAGATGTCAAGAGAAATGGTCCAAGGGAAGTTCCTACTGGGTTGAAATGGTTGTGTTCGGCAAACTTATTAGCCAAAGAGCCAAATATAAACATTACAATAAATTTTAAAGAAGTGGGAGCCAAATCTTCTTCTTCAGTTTTTTTTGGTACTTATTTATTATAAGGTACACATTCGAGAAGTGAAGTTAGGTTTATCCTGAAGAAATATACCAAGATATAATAAAAATACAATACTTTATTAACAAATTTAGGCTATATACTTGCACATTAGGGAAGGGGGAGGATAACATGTAGAGGTTCTTCATGCAAAATGTTTTATGCATGTACAATTATTCTGCATATTATGAAGTAAGAATTGCTTTCTAACTTCACGCTGTCCAAATACTTTACCCTCACCCCTTTAGTGTAAAAGGTAAAGGTAAAGGATGCGGCACTAGACCCTTAAGGTCCAAACCGGCGGTGCTGATCTCCGTTTCGTGGCCCTTCAGCCAGGAAGTGCAATGGGGGGCTGGGGGCCAGCCAACCTATGCTTTCGCAAACACTTCATGTTTTACCTTCCCCAGATTTCTCCAGGTACCCATTTAGAGCTGGGTTGACTCTGGCTAAGCTTACAGGGTCACACCACTGACCCGCGTCCCAAACTAAGAAACTGACCACACCAGGGATCGAACCCGAATTCTAAAGGGGTGCTATATATCTGCACCCCTTTAGTGTGCAGATATATAGCCCAAATTATATAATTCCTATGTATTCTGTCGCCCGTCCCTAGTTTTCCACTGAGCGTAAGCTAATTGTTTCTTAATACAGGTAGATAAAAGAGGTTTGCTCTTGGGATTGTATCAGACAATACAAAAGCTCTGTTTTTATTTTAATAAATAAGTAGTACATTAAATAAAACTATATTGCCTGCTTATTAAATATTTATTAGTGCAAAGAATATACTCGCATCTTCTTGTGGAGTTTGAGGCAGTCAGGTTTGTATTTTCTTGTTTTCAATCTTTGGCATGATTCCAAGTTCTCATCAACTTGTCATTTTACTCTTGATAATGTTCATGCTTGAAAAAGAATTTTTCCCATATACATGCAGAGAGTAAACACGAGCTTTTTCAGCTGATTGTAAGAGTCAGGAATGCTATTCCTTCCTTCTCCAGGTCATTCGAAGCAATATTTTTTATTTTTATCGAATGTTATTGCTTCTTCTAATTTTTATCGCTTCATTAAGTTTTCTTTCCCTTGTAGTTTACGATCAAGCTGATTTAGATAAAATGTATTATCTCTACCAAGATATAAAACTGTTTCATCCACTAGTCGTCTATTTGTTCTGGATAATGGACGCCTTTCTAAGAGAGAAATGCATTAGTTTCGACAAATAGGGACGCGACACTTTTTAAAACGTCCTCTTCTTGATAACCAACCTTTTTATTAAACAGAAGTTCAGGGTATTCAGTCTCTATTTCAAATAAAAATTATTTGAATTGGCGATTATTAAGAACTTTACCTAAAATGGAGTTTATAATTGTAATCGCTAATCCATAAAGTTGCAAATTTCTTCCGGAAATGCTTGTGCACGAAGGGCTTGACGTGCTTTGATGAATGATGCAATGGTAAACAAGTATCTCGTGATTGATTTTCTTTTAAAATAGCAACAGACCCTCTTTCTTACTTTAGTCATACTTTTGGCCCCACCTGTTTGTTTCAGTACAATTTTTATCGACGGGATTATGATGCTTATCTATACATTCAATTACAGCACTTGCGACACCTTCTCATGGGTCTGACCTTTGAGAGGTGATAATCCTAAAAGTTCTTCTTTAGGCCCTGAATGAAACAAAAATCATACAAAAAGTGAAACATTTGTATTTGCGTCACAAGAGTTGTCGGCTGCTATTTATAAATTCGAAACCAGTTTGAGATCTTTAATATGATTCGTCTGTATATTCGAATAAATTATAATTTCTCTGCTTTAATGGCTTTGGAAGACAATGGTAACTTTAATTAATACTCTTCAAAATATCTACTTTGGTTCTTTAAATCTCTCAACTTAAACAAAAAATTATACATGTTCTCGATTTATAGAATAAAGGAATTTATAAAGATGAAATGCAAATTTGTCTTGCGAAGTTTTTTTTTAATTGAAATAATATTGCGCTTTCGTGTATGTTGTGCCAGAGCCGCACTTAAAAGACTAAAGAGCCACAAGTGGCTCCGGAGCCTCTGTTTTCTATTTTTTGGAGGATCTCATTACACAAAATGTTCTTATAGAACAAGGTGTTCTATTTACATCACATTGTTTTTTGGAACTACATCTTTGCCTAAATTTACTAAATACTCTTTTTGTCAAATGTATTTACTTTTTTTCGAAATTGTTTTACATACCTTTTAATTTATGTTTTTAGAAGTTGATGATGCTTTACCAAGTGACATTAAGAAGCAGGTTGACATTTTGGACCCTTTAATGTTTCTCAAACTAGAAGATTGAATGATCTTCTTTTCCATTCATTCATTGAATGAGCACTTTTCCCAGCATTTCTTTATCATGTAAATTTGAACCTGAGTCTCATAAATTCGGCTCCGCATCTAATAGGGATGAAGGTAGCCATTTCAGAGTTCTGGGATCAACTAAATAGAATAAAAATGGCTAAAATGTGAATTAAAAAAGTAAAATCCTAACTCTAACTAAAATACTACTACTTACGACTGAAGGCAGAACCAAGCTGCCCTAAGCCAAGAGACGTACAAATGTCTCTTGGTGTGGGACACAACTCACAGTACAGTCTGATTAGCATATTCAAAAGATCGGAATTTCCAAGTTTGCATACTTTTCTTTAAAAAAAAAGGTAAAAAAAAAAGTTTAAAAAAAAGGTAAAAATATTTCTGTCAGCGGACAGTTGAAGTTAAAGGCTAAGGGAAACTAGGAATATCTTTAGAAATAGAGCCCCATTGCTAGACCTGGTAGATGATTACTATTCAGTTTTGATCAGGTTCGTGTCTAGGAGGAAAAGAACACTAGGTTTGAAATCCCCTCCCGAAATAATTCTTGGATTCGTAAAATGGTCTTAAAATGCATGAATAAATAAACAATTTTAACTCCCCCACCTGCAAAAAGATAGTTTTTTTTAGCAGATAGAATCTCAAGTTCACTTTGCATGTTCAGTTTTTTTTAGCTTTGCATAACGATCTTGATGTCTCACTTGGTAGTCTATAAATAAACGACATGTAATTTTTAAAAATTGTAATTTTTAATAAATGAGCAAAACTTTAAAAGCCAGACAATTCCCATATTTTTGAAATTGGACAAGATAGCTCCTCCATAGGAAATTTCAAAGAAATATTCTTATAAAAATTTCTATTTGGTCTACGATGATGAAGTCAATAGAATGTGCTCTACCTCAGCGGACTCAATGCCAAGGCTTGTTAAAGTGCTTATCTCTGATACATACTTCATGCTGACATAGAGATTTGTAGTCTTCTTAAAATATTTGATGTCTAAAAGCTAAGGCTCTAGAACTTTGTTCTTTCCGGTTGTCCCAATTTAATTGAACAGTACAATATCTGATGAAAATATGCGAGAAGCAATTTATTTTTATGGATGTCTGTTGACTGAAAAACATCAGTACAATAAAGTTTAAGAATTTATTCCAGTCATAAAAACTATTTTATGCAGAAACTTTATAAAAGAAATAAAGACAGTCTTAAGAACTGGCACTATTGTACTTTATTTTTAAATGTTGTTGTTATTTTGTTTAGTTAATGCTGTTATTTTTGAGGCTTGTATCGTTAGGAGCTCTATTTTAGTCTTTCATAAATGATATTGCCCAAAACCAATGGCTGAATTTATTTCATTCAATAGTGCTTTATAGTATAAAAATATTGAAATAAAAAAAGAAAGAGCCTTGAAAACAGGAGCTGTCGTAATTCATAGATATCTGTTACTGTTATGCTATCATTGCTAAGTTATTCCGGTTATCGTTAGGTGGTGTAAATGTTCGGAGCAGTTTGATTTACAGCTTGATAAACTATAGTGAGCCCAAAACAGCAAGAGTTTTTTTTTTCATTGAATTTTAATTCATTTATGTTCTTCATTTTGGAAGATATTAGAATTCAAATCTTCCTCTTGAAAAGAGGAAGATATTAGAGCCTAATATCTAGAAGAGCCTAATATCTAGAATATAATAGAATCTAATATCTTCCTTTTGAAAAGAGGAAGATACTAGAGCCTTGAATATTTTTAATGTATTTTGTATTATTATTTTGTATAGACTTTGTAGTATATCCTCCTCTATTGCGAGGAACCAACTGAATAACTTTGAAAACAAGAAATCAGAAATTTGATGAAAAGAAATATTTTTCCCAATCAATTAAGATCTGGATAGAACCCATTTTTTCGTACAGCTTTCTGGTTGAAATAAAATCAGTCGGACGGGTGCCAAAATGAATCTGTTAACAGTTTCTTCTTAAAAAATCTAACAAATCCTTTTCCGTCTTTCGTACTGCCCATATTTCAAAATCATAATTGACCACTGTTATCACTCTAGTCTCCAATATTCTAATCTTGGTTTGGAGACATATCTTTCTATTCTGCCAAACTTGTTTCATTGTCATAAAAACATCCTGGTTCGTGGTTACTCTAATTTAACATTTTCATTACATCCACCATCTTTAGTAATAATAATACCTAGGTGAGTGAAGCTATCCGTTTGATCTAACTTCTCGTTACCCCGTATTACTCTTCACTTTCACTAATTTTTATTCAATGTAACTTATTTTTTTTTTTTTCAATGAAAATTATCATTAATTTTCAATCTTATTTTTGCACCCTTAGCTCTCAGAACCTAAAAAAAACCTTTCATTTTGCTTATGTTTTCAACTAGGACAGTTAAATTGTCAGCAAAATCTATGTCTGGGACAAGTTTTACTTTCTCTTTTTGATTCCATCATCTCGTATAGCATTTACAGTGTTCTTTTGGACAGAGTCCATCAAACCGATCCGTATAGATGAGCATAAAACGTAACCTTGCTTGACTCCTGAATAAGAACGAACCAAGACAATGTTATCAGAGGCAATGTTTTATCGTTGTCTATAGAAAAGGCCATAAGGCTTCAATTTTTCTTTTCCAGATGCACTTCAGATGGAAAGTGTGGTGTTATAAACTTGAGAGGGGGTTTATTTGATTAGAAATTGGAAGCTATAGTGCCATTTTTAAGAATTAAAAGAGATTGGAGTGCAGCTTTCCCCCTACTCCCCCCTCCTCACGCTGTCTTTTCCTCAAATGCATCCAATCAAAAATTTGTGATAGTCGTTTTGTTCAATATAGTTCTAAAATCAATAATAAAAAATACTCTGGGGTCAACAAAGTCCCCCAGAGTCCGGAGGCCCGTGTTGAAAGTTATTCCCTGGGTGTATATAAGGTTTATATGGAAGGGTTGGTCGTATAAGCTTAGGAGGGGCTCATTTGATAGGAAATTTAAAGTTCTTTTTTAAGAGTCAAAAGCTATAGGAGGGGAACTAGACCCCCCGCCCCTTCTTTCCCAAAATGAATCTGATCAAAATATTCAGATTTCTATTTTTTTTTCAAAACAGATCAAATATCAGATAACAGAAACTCCTGGGTTGAAACTACCCTTACAGAGCCTGGATGCACTTGTAAAAGTTGTACCCTGGGTTTTAAAGTTTTTATTGAAGGGATGGTCTTGAGAACCTTGGAGGGGGCTCATTTGATTGGAAATTGAAAGTTTTAGTGCTCGTATTAAGAGTGAGAAGTGATTTGAGTGCAACTAGCCCCTTCCCCCACGCCCTCTTTTCGCCAAATGCTTCCCCTTTAGCCCATTTTGTTAAAGATAGTTCAAAGATTAGAAAAAAAGTCCAGGGTCAACACAACCCCTCCAGTGCCTGGGGGGCACATGCTGAAGGTTATACCTTGGGACATGTAATTTTTTTGGATGTGGTGGCCGTATAAACTTTGTAGAGGGCTTGTTCGATTGGAAATTGAAAGTTTTAGTGTCCGTATTAAGAGTGAGAATTGATCGGAGGGCAACTTGCCTACCCCAATGCCCCCTTTCCCCTTAATATATCCCATAAAAATTTTAAGATACCCTTTTTGTTAAAGATAGTTGAAAGATAAAATAATCTTTCATGGGGACATACAACGTTTTTATGGAAGGGGTGGTCATTCTTTGGAGGGGGCTCAGTCGATTGGAAATTTAAACTTCTAATTTCGTCCTTAAGAGCGAAGGGATTAGAGGGCACCTAATACCCCCCACACTCTCTTTTCTCCAAATAAATTCGACCAAAATTTTAGATAGCCAAATTTTACACAGCGTTGTAAATCCCAGGTTCAAGGGTTGTAAGTTATTCTCCAGGGGCATATAAGGTTTGATGGAAGGGGATGGTCGTATAAACCTTGAAGGAAGATCATTTGATCGGGAATTGAAAGTTCTACTTCTCCATTTTAAGAGTCAAAAACGACTTAAGTTGCCCCCTCCCTCCACTTACTATTTTCCCCAAATGCATCTGAGCGAAAATTTGACATAGCCATTGTGCTCAAAATAGTCCAAAGATAATGTTATAATGCCTTTGGAGTTGATAAAATCCCCAGAGCCCTGGGGCAAGGGGTGTAAGGTAGGCCCCAGGACATATAAGGTTTCATGAAAAATGTGGCCACAAAAGTTTTGGAAGAAGCTTATTTGACTTAATAATCATTTTTTTTAAGAAGAAGGTGTTCTATACGCATCATTTTTTTTTAACTAAATCTTTGTCTGAATTTACTGAATTTTCTTTTCGTAAAATTTATATCCATTTTGGTCAAACTTATTTTATATCTGTTTTAATTATGTTTTTAGAAGTTGAAGATGCTTTACCAAGTGACATTAAGAAGCAGGTTGACACTTCAGACCCTTTTTTGTTTCCCAAACTAGAAGATGGTCCGACGACTACTTTCCCAACCATTTCTGCACCATGTAAACTTGAACCTGAGTCTCAGGAATTTGGCCTCACATCTATCAGTGATCAAGGTAGAAATTAAGAGTTCCGGGATTAACTTAATAAGATTACAATGACTAGAATTTGAATTAAAAAAGTAAAATCTTGACTCTAACTAGAATACTACTACTTACGACTGAAGGCAGAACCAAGCTGCCCTAAGCCAAGAGACGTACAAATGTCTCTTGGTGTGTGACGCAGTAGGTTTTAGACTTTTACAGTGAGAGAAGGAGACCCAAACTCTTGTTTGTAGTGATTTTTGTTCGTTTCAAGCTTGCTTTGCATATCAATTTAAGTCTCGCGCGTTTTAAGGTTTATTTATTCATTTACATTAATATCCATTGTATGTTTGTTTGCATTGATTGTTTATTTAATTTCTGTTTGTTTTAAGTTTCTTTCATACTTCAATAGCAAAATATTTATTTTCGTTTTAAGCTTGATATTCATATTCAATCTAAGCATTACTCGTTTAAGATCTATTTATTCATTTATGTTATTACGTTTTGTATGTTTTTTCATATGATTGTATCAAAGTTAAAAAAGCATGTCCCCTTTGAAATGAGCCCCCATTGAAGTTATACAATGACTCCTTCTATATGAAGTGCGTCTTGGAAGAACATGAATGGAGTATGGGGGGGAGACTGGCTGCCCTCCGATCACTTTTTACTCTTAAAAAGTGCATTAGAACTTTCAATTTCCGATCAAATGAGCCCTATATTAAGTTTATATGAGCATCCCTTCCATAACAACCATATATGCCTCCAGGGCATAGATTACAACGCCTACCCTCAGGCCCTGGGGAGCTGTGTTGACACCGGAGTTTTAGTTATCTGAACTTTGAACTATTTTTAACAAAATGTATACCTAAAAATTTTTATCTGATTCCTTTAGGGCGTGGAGGGGGGAGGGGCAGGTTAGTTGCCCTCCAGTCTCTTTTGACTCTTAATAAGTGAACGAGAACTTAAATCAAATGAACCCTTTCCGAAGTTTACACATGCATCCCATCCATAAAAATGATATATGCCCCCAGAGCATTACTTACAACGCCTGCCTCCGGGTCATGGGGGATTGTATCAACACAAGAGTTTTTCTTGTCTGACCTTTGAATTGTTTCTAACGAAATGGCTATTTTAAAAAATTTATGGCAAAAATTTTTTTTCAATGAAAAGTCAATTTTTTAAAACGCTATAGCGTTGCCTCTGATAAACTTACTTGAACTTTACTTGACCACTTACATTGCAATGGCTTCCCAATCTCTAATCTTTTTATTTGTATTTCATCTTTAATATCTAATCGTTTTATTTTATTAAGTACGTCACTTCTTATTTTTCTATACCTTATTCAACGATTATTCCTTTTGTCATTTCACTGTTTATATCATCAGCATTGGTTCGTTGGTCATTAAGATTTTAAAATGTAGATTTTACGGAATTACACGAAATACAGGAAAACGGAGAAAAAGAGGCTAATAATAGACGTAATCATAGGAAGAGCTTCCAAGAACCTCAACAATAATTTCTTATCGATTTAATGCGTACGGTAATCCTCCAACCAATAATGGAAAACGAAGATGGATATTCGTAAAGCACAAAATGCGTTTGAAGGATGCCGACTGAGGATGTAAGGGACTTGTAAAACTCTAAAAGACTAGGGCTGGCCGATTTGAGTTACGTTTGGAACGCATGCATTAAAAATCTAGAATTGAAACAAAGACTTATTCAGATACTTAGAAAGAGTTCCTCTACAGACTAATAGATTTAGAATGGAAATGGTTAGATTTTAGAAAATATACATCAGATGAAACGAGATTAAAACTGGGAGGCAATGGTATAGGGATGATACCGTTACGTAGAAGAGAAAAGTAGATTTTGATTAATTAGTACGATTTTAGCTTCCCAGAGTATTTTACTAGAAATAGTCCCAATTGAGGAAAACATATTGAACAAAATCTTGGGTTGTAGCCGATTATAACAAAAAAAATTATGCGTTTTCAGAATCTTAAAAAAGTCACTGAAAATTTACCAGAAGGTTGGTTTAAATGGCTGTTTATTATTCTTGCCGATCAAACTTACGTGCCGACTAGCGTCACTAATAGATCATAGGTCAACCGTACCGAGACGATTACAGCAATATGTTATAATGAAGATAAGTACTCATGCTGATTAGTCTGGGATAGATTGCAAATTTCAAAGAAATTTTGTATCGTTCTCAGAAATATAGTAATTTGTCTCTTCCAAGCACCGTAGATTTAGTCCTTTCCGAGTAAGGCATTGATAAAACTATTTTAGCTGCTAAAGCTGCTTAAAAATCATATGCTCAGTTTTAAAAGATCTTATAAGTATTTTATGGGAGAAATTTTATTTTCAGGGGGGTAATGTTCCACAAAGAGGGATGGGGATATTTTCAGGCCTTTTTTTGCAAAACTACCGAAATTGAATTTTAAAACCTATTTTTTCAAATTAAAGTTAGGAGAAGAAATTAAATTTCAAATTAAAAATAAATATTCGACATATAAGAGAAGTTACCCATCTGTGTGCCCTTCAATCTTTTGACTAAAGAATTTTAATGCATCGACAACGACTGTTATTCCAATTTAGCAGCCTTTTTTTTCTTTTCATATTTTTGTCAAATTAAGACCTCGGTGGCGTGCTTGAATTGTTCCCATGAGTTAATGATATCGAACCAATGGTCCTAAAATATCCAGAGACGAGTCACTCAAACAGAAATTAAATGTTCTGATGTGCTTTTTAAGTAAAAAAACAACTCTGTTCAGCATAGTTGAAAAGTCCAAGCATTTCGGGATAACCTGAACGTCCATGGTAAACATGGTAAAATGGCTACTGGTTGGGCCTTGTCAGTTGTTTAAAAATATATGCTTATAAAAAATTTACAGATATTTTTTCTGTGGGGGGGGGGGGGGGTTTAGAGGGAGGAGGGAGAGGCAGATACTTTGAAAGTGTGGCGGGTGTTTATTGTCTTTTACATTATCCTCAGCATATTTTCACTCCCCCTTCCATGGAATTTTCCTGGAACTTTCCAAAAATTCCAAAAATTTGATGCCCTTTAGAAGGAGGAGGGAGCGGCATATACTTTAAAAGGTTGGCCAGCGTTTATCGTCTTTTAAATTATCCTCAGCATATTTTCACTTGAAAACAAACTTTAAGCTCTAATCGTCTTTCCGATCACTTCAGAAATCCTCCCTTCAATGGAATTTTTTTCAAGGAAATCAAATTTCCCATGGAAAATTCACCCTGAACATCTCCACGTGCAAAGTAAACCTAGTAAAGAGAAAGTTAAACAAAGAACAAGATTTGCAAATGTCAAATCCCCTTAGTGTAAAATTTCCCTTGGAAATTTCCCTCTCCAGGAACAAAATCCTCAAAAAGCCCACTTCAAGCATAAATCTCCTCCCGAAAAATGTGTATACTTCCCAATAACAAATACTGCACATAAACAATGAGCGAATTTTATAATTTAAAGAACTATACCTAGGGGCTTCGGAGGACCGTGTTATCTTCAAAGGCATAGTTTTGGAACGTTTCAGCCTTGCTGAACAAAATGGTTATCTAAAGATTTTTATTAAAGTATTTTGGAGAAAATGGGATTGGGGATGCTGGCTAGTTGCCCTCCAATCTGTTTGGTCACTTAAAAAGGGCAATAGAACTTTTAATTAATTTTCAAATGAGCCCTCTCTCGATGTCCTAGGACCATTAGGGCATCAAACTTTAATAAAGTTGCACAAATTTGTGTTATAATATCGAAAAGTTCAGAACTAGATCTACAGCCCACACAAGTCCCAATGAAATTGTATTGAACCTCATAACGTGACTAAATCCTAATTTGTAATGTTTTGAATAACTTCAACAACAAGTAAATATGGATCAGTTTATATAATAGACCTACGATTCAAGTGAATATACCACTTGATACCATTTTTTAGGCTCTTTCTGTATATAAGAATCGCTTTTTTTGCTAATTTGATTTTAAGTCCTTTTAGGGCCCCTGAAAATAATGATTTCTTGCCATAATTTTTGAACATAAGAATGTGTTAAAACATTGATTTCAAATTTACTAGTTCATTATAAATCTAAAAAATTCAAAACAATTCGGTCATGTTTTCTTCTTATCCTGTTAGGCCGGTTAAAACTGTCATGGCAACTAAATGTAAGAAAAATATCATAGTCGACAGTCTTTCAACCTTTTTGCACCCAAAAACCATAGAAAGAAACTATTATTTTCATGGGTCCAAAAATGCTTAATGTTGAAATTGCAAGAAAATAAGTTAAAACTGCTCCATATATACAAACAAAACTGTCTTAAATTAGAAAAAAGAATCCCAATGTGGCTTAAAATCCAACTAAAATCATCTGAGTTGTGTTGTCTAAACCTAAAATCAAAGAAAAGCTGATTCAAAACAAAATTAAGGAAAATATGAATCTTTCAGCAATTAAGGCAGGTATAGACCAGTTTTCCAAAGTATTGTCAAAGCCTTAAAAATAAGGAAGGAGTAGAAATAAGAGATTAAAAACACCCTCCTATTGTATAATTTAGGCTCTGAATTTATCCATGGAAGTTTCATTCTCCTAACTTATTTACTTTTCAAGATTAGAAGAAGCCTCTAACTAGAATTTTGCTTTAAATTATCCCTTAAGTACTTTAAAAGCATAATAATTGATGCCCAAAAGAATTTCCATTCCTCCCCCCTCCCCTCCTACTGGGGTCAGATGTAGCGCTAGGCTATAGGGTAAGACATCCCAGTGCTCAAACAAACATTTTGACCAAATATATGGTTCCTAAACAGGAATAACTGGCTCCTAATTTTGAACAGAAAAAAAAATTACTATGTATTGTCATTTTAAAATACATATATAGATATTTATTCCTTAAAGTTTTGATAATTTTTATTTATTAAAGTTAAAAAAGTAAAAACATTTAAAATGTATTTCCTGTAAAGTGCAAATTATGTTTTGGTCTTGAGAAGTTATGGGGTTTAAGAGACAGGTGAAGTTTACATCTAAAACTTCAGGTGGATCCTTACTATTAAAAGGTGCAGCAGCAGTCATAAGATATCTTAAGTACCGGAAAGCAAATGACGGAGAATAAATCACACCATTTCTTAATTCATGTACAAGATTGTTAGAAGAGTCTGTAGTTATACCCGCCTCTTCTTAGTATTCTTATTTCCTCTCTTTTCCTTATTATTCTTTCCTTCATTATTTGCCTCCTTATTGTCTCCTTTCCTTGCAAGAAAACGGGAACAGCTTATCCTTGTAAACGTGAATCTGTTCAAATTTCAAATAAATCATGGTTGCAGGGATAGCTGAAACCTAGTAAAGTAAGAAATATAAAAGGTTGTTTTAAATGAGCTTGTTGTATTTGTTAGTAATATATTCCTTATTGATGATAATGCCCGAACATAAAGGATCCTTATTACCGTTATGTGTCAATTAAGACTAACCACAACACTAATTACGGTGAGGTTTTAGCTCGTAGAAAAGCTTTTATTTGCCTCATTTACTAGCACTGAGCTACGTAAGCGTTAAATTTAAAACAAAAAAAAATGTTGTTCTTTTTCTTTGAAGTTTTCTTTGTTTATTATTTTGGCTTTTTAGCTTTTACTCCCCCCGGTCTATCTTCTGAGGTGCTTCTATCCCCCCGCCCCCCTAAATAATCCTCTGCTGTTGTGTACAGATTTTCAAAAGTCTAAGGAATTAGAGAACAAACAAATAAAGAAAAGAAAGAAACCATAACTTAAATTGCGGTCAATTAAATTCTAAGAGATAAAGGGATAAAGAAACAGTTCTCTCTTTTATGAGGGGAGTAAGAAATAATATCGGTAATCGGCTGTCAAATGTATCTAAGCGCATAATATTTTGTTAGACTTTAAGTGTTAAGTGTAGCCTATATAAGTTAGGTGTCTACACCGTTAAGTGTATGCTTAAATACACTGTAAAGTGTATATTAGTATATACTATTTTCTTTAACTCCTTGCAAAATCTTTTAAGTGTTTTTAAGTGATTGTAAAATCTTTTAAGTGTTTTAACTGTTACATTTTTCTCCGGGTCGAAGTTTAAATATTATTTTTTATTATTTCTATGAAATGAAACAGATTTTTAAATAATAAATTCCAATCATCCAATTTTTTCAATATAATATATTTACGTAATACTCTTAGGTTTTATATTAACTTTTGTTTAATTTTATCTCCTGATTTTAAAAGTAATGAATTCAACTATTTGTGGCATTAGTGGTGAAATTCAACCAAATGGGAGAAACATCAAATGAGCATCAAATGGGAGAAACAAGAAGATGTCCAATTTGTTTGCAAGACAATATTTATAACATGACAGAACATTTGATTTTACTGGGTCATTTTTCAGAAAACGAGTCTGAAACAGCATTACAGGGTGGTACCTCCCTAGTTACTGCAGAGGAATTGTCCACAACCGTCAGTTTAAATTCACTTGAGTTGAATTCTAGAGTAACAGGCCACAACAATAAGGGACATCTTTTGAATTGCCGCTCGCCCAACACGAAGTTTAGAAAACACCATGAGTGCAGCATATGCAAAAAGAGATTTCTCAATAAACGCAAACTGCAAATGCATCAAAGAACACATAAAATAGTGAAATCTTTTCAATGCAATATATGTGAGAAAAGATTTTCTTTATCGGGTAATTGGAAAAGGCATAATAGAGCACATACAGGGGAAAGACCCTTTCAGTGTGATGTCTGTCAGAAAACCTTTGCTCGTTCAGGAAATTTTATGATACATAATCGAGTACATACAGGTTATAAGGCTTTTCCGTGCACTATATGTATGAAAACCTTCACTGACTCATCAAATTTGACTGCACATAAACGAGTATATTCAGGAGAAAACCCTTGTCCATGTGAGGTTTGTATGAAAACTTTCTCTCTTACGTCATATTTGACTACACATAAACGAGTGCATACAGGGGAAAAACCCTTCCAGTGTGATACATACAAGAAAACATTTGCTAATTTATGAAGTCTCACTAAACATAAACGAGTGCATACAGGTGAAAAACCTTTTCAGTGTGATAGAGGTTCTGCTCAGTCGATAGATTTGACTAGTAACAAATGAGTGCATACTGGTGTAAAACCCTTTCAGTGTGATATATGTAAGAAAACATTTGCTAATTTGGGAAGTCTCACTAAACATAAACGAGTGCATACAGGTGAAAAACCCTTTCGGTGTGATATTTGTAACAAAAGTTTTGCTGAGTCGACAAATTTGCCTAAACATAAACGGGTAAATACAGATGAAAAACCATTTCAGTGTGACATATGTAAGAAAACCTTTGCCGATTCGTCAAATTTGACTACACATAAACGAATGCATACAAATGAAAAATATTTTCAGTGTGATATTTGAAAGAAACGCTTTGCTGAGTCTGGATGTTTGATCAGGCATAAACAAGTTCACATAAGTTAAAAATTCTTTTCGTGTAATATATATGAGAAAAGGTTTCTGGATCAGGCTCTTTGAATAAGCACAAAAGAATTATTAGAAGGAAAACGTTTTCGAATATTATAGATTACATTTTAGTTTTTGTTAGAAACTTGACAATTTTTATATGTATATTTGGAGCGACCATCCTATTTTGTCTTACAATTTTCAGAAATCAGTTAAAACCTCCACAAAATTTTTTTAGGGAGGGGGGGGGGGGAAGCACTCAATTTATCAATTGTCACAAGTTGGCTCTATTGGGGCCTGGAATTTAGAAATAGAGTTTTCTGTTGGCAAAGATGGTGTCTTAATTAGTCTTTTGAGTGATCAAACAGTTTGTGGTAACGAACTGTAAGTAAGGAGCAACCCGGCTCAATAATAACCAAAACTGTAAAAACCTGAAATTTTTATATCAATAGATACATCAATAGAATCAGATTCTTATGTTGATTTCAAATATGTTAATTTCATTAAGTTTAGTCTTACCTATCAAAAGTAATGCGCCTGAGAAAATTTGCCTTATATTCGAAAAAAGGGGAAAACAACCCCTAAAAATCATATCCTCTTTGCCAGAAGAAACTTGAGGGATGCGTGTTTATTTATTTTTTTTTTCAGGGGTGATCGTATCGATCCAGTAGTCCTAGAATATCGTGAGAGGGCTCATTCGAACGGAAATTAAAAGTTCTAGTGCCCTTTTTTAATTGACCAAAAAAATTGGAGGGTAACTTGTCCCTCTTCCACGCTATTTCTTTCCAACGTCACCCAATCAAAATTTTGAGATAGCCATTTTGTTCAGCATAGTTGAAAACCTAATAAAAAGATCTTTGGGGATGACTTAATCCCCCATAGTTCCAAAGGGGAAGGGCTACAAGTTATGAACTTTGCCCATAGATTACATATAGTATTGGTTAATGGGAAGTATACCTACGTTTCAGGAAGTTTTTTTCGGGGGGTTGTGGGGGTCGGAGACGGGGGTTAGGGGGGGGGATCGTTCCATGGAAGAGGTTGCCGGGGGGGCAAGGACACTTCTAGGCCGGGGGTGCCGGATTTCCTAGCATTATAAAAAAAAATCTGAAATTAAATTTAAAAAAACAAGTTTTTTTCAACTGAAAGTAAGGAGCAACATTAATACTTAAAAGGAACAGAAATTATTACGTATATGAGGGGGTTTGTTTTACTTATAAACCTTGCCCTGAAGACTGTGGGGGAAGAGTTTTGCTCAAAGGTATAATTTCCTTGACTTTAAACTGCTTGGAACAAAATGGATATCTAGAAATTTTGCCTCCTAGTCAATACCTTGCCCTTTGTGGAAAAGGTGGGCGTGAGAGGGGGGTTAGTTGCCCTCAAATCACTTTCGACTTAAAAAGGGCACTAGCTCTTTGAATTTCCAATCGAATAAGCCCTTTTTCGTGTTTCTACGACAAAGATTTCAATAAAAACTTTATATGCCCCAGGGCATAACTTAAAAACCTTGCCCTGAAGACTGTGGGGGGAGAGTTTTGCTCAAAGGTATAATTTCCTTGACTTTAAACTGCTTGGAACAAAATGGATATCTAAAAATTTTGATTGAATATGTTTGGGGAAATGGTGGGCGTGGAAGGAGTGTTAGTTGCCTTCCAATAACTTTCGACTATTAAAAAGGCCACTAGCCATTTCAATTTCCAATCGAATGAGCCCTTTTTGAAGTTTCTACGACGAAGCGTTCTATAAAAACCTTATATGCCCCCAGGGCATAACTTACAACCCTTGCCCTGAGGGCTGTGGGAGTTTGTCATCCTGAAAAACATAATTTCTATCTGGAAATCCACTTCACTGAACAAAATGGCTATCTAAAAATTTTAATTGGATGTGTTGGGGATAGGTGGGCGAGAGAGGGGGCTATTTGCCCTCAAATCACTTTTGACCATTAAAAATGGCACTAGACCTTTGAATTTCCAATTGAATGAGCCCTTTTTCAAGTTTCTACGACAAAGATTTCAATAATAACTTATATGCCCCCAGGACATAACATATAATCCGTGCCCAGGAGACTGTGGGGGGGAGTGTCCTGTTCAAAGGTATAATTTCCTGAACTTTAACTGCATGGAAAAAATGGCTATCTCAAAATTTTGATTGGATGTGTTTGGGGAAATGGTGGGAATTGGACGGGGTGTTAGTTGCCTTCCAATTACTTTTGACTATTAAAAAGGGCACTGACCATTACAATTTCAAATCGAATGAGCCCTTTTTCAAGTTTCTACGACAAAAATTTCAATAAAAACTTTATATGCCCACAGGGCATAACTTACAACCCTTGTCCTGAGGGCTGTGAGTGGGTTGTCATCCTCGAAGACCAAATTTACAGAACTTAACACTACGTTGACTGTTGTGGCTATCTAAAAATTTTGATTGGATATGTTTGGGAAAAGGTGGGCATGAGAGAGGGGTTAATTGCCCTCCAATTACTTTCGACTATTAAAAAGGGCATTAGCCTTTTTAATTTCCAATCGAATGAGCCTTTTTGAAGTTTCTACGACAACGCCTAAAAAAACCTTATATGCCCCCAGGGCATAACTTACAACCCGTGCCCCGAGGGTTGGGGGGGGGAGTGTTCTCCTCAAAAACATATTTTCTATGTGATAATCAACTACGCTGAACAAAATGGCTATCTCAAAATTCTGATTGGATGTGTTTGGTGGAAGGATGGGCGTAGGGGGGGGGGGGTAGTTGCTTTCCAATCACTTTCGACTATTGAAAAGGGCACCACCCCTTTGATTTTCCAATCGAATGATGCTATTGTTATTGATGCAACAGCATTGATATTTTATTGATGCATCAGCATTGCTATTGATGCTGATGCTATTATACGCCTTAAACCAAAGCAGTCACGAGGCATAAATGGAATTCACGTTCTACATATCTAATGTGGTGGTCCTAGGCTTTTAAAACATCTCAAGTTCATACTGCAAATGATTTTTACTCAAGGTTTGGTTCCGTCAATATTCTGTGTGGGAGATTTTTCAACTATTCCGAAAAAAAGGAAAAACCTTCAGTCAATGCAAATCTTTCAGACCCATAAATGTATCAACCACCCTTTGCAAGCTTTATGAGCTAATGTCCATAAGAGAGCTGGAAGAAAAATGTTACACGTCTCATCATCAATTTGGCTTTCAACATGGTATTGTTTGTGCGGACGCCCTTGCGGTTGTTTCTAATGCACTGCTTCATGCTTCTCTCTCATGTTCTTCTCTCGACTTGGCTAGTCATGATGTTCGCCACGCCTTTGACTCCCTGATCCACCCCTTTATGCTCTTAAGGGCTGCTAAAAGAGGAGTAAGTCCTGCTATCAACAGATCTCAGAGGAATATGTATACCAAGCTACGAGTCCAACGTAAAATCCCCCTTGAGAAAGATAAAATTGCAAAGCCACAGGATAGAACTGTGCCAGTTAAGAAACGCGCAAGCCAAGGTGGAATTGCCTCACCTTGTTATATCAACAACTAAGTCCTCGAGGCTCAAGATCCGTGTCAGATGTCCTGCGTTCTTTCTGGTCATAATATCTCCTTAGTCACTTATGCTGATGACATTTTTAACCTTGGCTGAAGTTTAGACAAAATTCCCGAAATATTTCAAAAACTTCAAACTGAGTATTTAAAATCTGGTCTTGAAATCAACGCTGAAAAAACTGAAATAGTCCTTTTTAATTGGAAAGACCCACTTCTTGATGAAATTGTACTTTGAAATTCAAGAATACGCCCGTCCAACCAAATCATTTATCTTGGAATTGTCATTGGAAATAGAATTTCTTGCATTCTTCATCTTTTAACAGAAGACATCAAACGCCACAAATAAGCTTCATAAACTTCCATAGTCTCTGCTAAGCTTTGTTTTAATCGCCGTTATCTGTCAACCCTATACAACACTGTTACTCTCCCTCATATCCTCTATATTACACCCTTTTGGAAGGTTCTTACACACGTCGATAAATTCAAAATCCGTTCAACCTTCTTCCGTTTCGCAAAAAATTTACTAAGATATCCAATTTGGACATGCAATTCAATGCTCACCAATAGACTTCACATAGAAAATCCTACTATAGCTGTTGTTAAGCTCATAGAAAAACACAACCAAAAGATTTCAAACCACACTTGGAAACAACTCCTTTTACACTAGCCCCTGTACACTTCTTCATTTTTGTTACAAGTGCCCGTGTTCTTCATTATTTCTGTTTTTTCATTATTTCTGTGCTTTCTAATTATCTTTCTTCCTAGAAAGTATAGTGCCCTTCTGTTTTTGTTTTTCGTTGTGCTCCGTCAGTTTTGTAGTTAAAACATGCTTGGATCTAGCTCCTTATACACTAGTTACATTGTAACAGTTGCTTAGTGATTTTGCTTTTTTTTATATAGTGCTCTGTCATTTCCTTTTTGTAATAAGACAGGTTTTCAATAAATAATAATAATAATATTTTTCGTGTGAACTGAATGGTACATTAATCCGATTCGTTTGTTTTTTCGCTATCCTTGGTGCTGTTATTTCTAAGCCTAGCTCGGTTACCACGTTAGCTACCTGGTCAAGTGTTTTTTACTTCTGATGCAGTGTTCCCCTTGTGGTCACCCTTCTGGGGGTCCGGCCTGTATTTTAAAAAGAAGCATTGATCTTTCGAACCCGTCCCTTTTTTATTTGGGTAAGTACACTCTTGCTGTGGGACTAAATAATACTTTGTTTGCTAATGTTTATCTTCAATGTAAAAATAATATAGTGGATTCAATAAATACATTTGCTATCGCATGCAAGTCTTTAAACTCCGTTATGAATCGTGTCAAGGAAAATAAACTTGATTTTATAGTTCTTGATGACTTTAAGACGGATTTGGATGAACAAAGCTATCGATCCCGAGAAATGTTGGAGTGCATGCCCCCTTACGTGATTCTGAAGAAAGATTTGCCATTCTCTTACATCCATCAATCTGGTAATAGTGTTTTTAATATTGATCATATACTCAGTTCGTCACAGCTTGAATGCTCGATTATTCATGTTGATATTGAGACTGATGACTTTGACCATCTATCGCTTCCATTTACTGCTAAATTGAAATATAGCCTTTGCAATTTTGCCACTATTGGGAATTCTAAATGGTTTAAACGTAGTAATTGAAAAAAATGCCAATATTGCTTTGTATGTATTGCCTTTATCTACATTGGTTAATATTATTCGTGTGCCTTACCATCTACTCCAATCGCAAGTAAAAGGTAGTAAGTGTGATCTTAATAGATATTATGATAATATAATTAGTTGTATGAAAGAAGCTGAAAAAATTGCAGTTCCCGAAGAGCGTATTCGCATTAAAACGCAAAAATCTATATGGACTGCCAATTCTGAATTAATGAATTATAAAAATAAAAGTACCTAAAATTCATTCGTTATAAGAGTATGGAATTTTCAGCATCTAAAAAGGATTGGTCCAAATAGTTCAATACTGAGAAGCTGGATAAAAGTGATCTTTGTATTAGTCATTCGATTTCTAGTTCAGCTTGGTATGTTTATTGCTCGTCAATTTTTTCCAAAATTAATTTTTTCGTGCAGTCACATTATTCTCGGTTACTTTCTAAAATTCTTCCGCCTTCGCTTCTTCAAGTACATATTATTCCAGGGTCGGTAGCTGCTGTTGAAAATGCAACTAAGCAACTGAAATTTTCATCCATTGATATTTTAATCCATGATGGTATTAGTGTAAATAATACAAATCGGAAGTGTGTTATTCTTTTATTTCGTTTGCAGCTGTTGTTCCAAATGTGTTTAACATCTTCAATGGTCCCGGATAGCTTTCTTTGTGGAACTGTCACCTCAATGTTAAAACGGGGAAACTCCCTTCTCATTGTTCATCCTATCGCCCTATAACCACTGCGTGTAACCTAAGTAAAATCCTTGAATATATTTTACTTCCTTATTTAAATGAAAATGTAAATTTCGGATCGAATCAATTCGGGTTTCAATCTGGTATTGGTTGTCAACATGCACACTGTGTTCTTTCTTCCGCCTTCTGACAGAATGCTGACATAAACCTCCAAGCTGACATGGAGAATAAACCTCCATGCTGACAGAATGTGTAAATCTTTTGAAATTGTTGCTATGAATTGCCAAATAAGTTGTTTAATAGATAGCATTCATTCATCCTGGTCATTGTTAATTTCATTTTTTTTTTAATGAGCAGTGGCAAAAATACAAAATATTAATACATCCTAAACTAACTTCAATTCAAAATCAATGGACATGGGCGGGAACTTGCCCATTGAACTTGGCCGGAATGTATGTTATCTATAATAATAATTTATTATAGCGGCCATTTCAAAAGATTTATGCATTGCATTTTAGCATGGAGGTTTATTGTAAACTTTTTCTTTTAAGTTGAAAAAACAAGCTTGAGGAGCTTTAAATTGGTAATTGGTCCAGATACCAATAAAAGATACATCTGGATGTGTGTTCGTTTGTTCCAGAATGGTCTCTCAGTGACCTCTGGGAGTTGATTGTGGAAGCATTGAAACACTTTTTGTATGTAATTTGTAATAGCTTGACTGGTATGCATGTATTTCACAGGTTTGACCTGACATAGGGTTACCATATAGATCTTATGGTAGAGGCGCCACCGTGCTGGGTAAACAATGTAAAGCCTCGAAACCCGTTAAGGCCGGTGGTATTCTTCTGATGAGCCCTAAATGGAAGGTTTTACCTGGAAATATTTTGCTAGATTTAAGGTGCTTTTGCGGGTAATTTTACAACGACTGGGGTATACTGTTTGGTCCTAGGTAGTTGGATGGATGTGTCAGGTGAGAGCCTCGTTCAAGTGCACATTTGTCTCAATTGCTGGATTAGGACGACAGTTTTTTTTTTTTTTTTTTTTTTTTTTTTTTTTTTTTTTTTTTTTTTTTTGTCAAGTAATTATCTCTTAAACATAATATTTTAAAGCAAGAATTGTTTTTTCAACATGTCTCCTTGTCAACAGTACTAACTCTAAATTTATACCATAAAGTGAATATACCACTCAATGCCTTTTTTTATGCTCTTTACAAATAGGATAATCATTTTTGTCAGTAATGATTTTCACCCCTACCCCTATATATACCAATTTAGGGTATATATTTGCACATTAGGGGGGTAGGGATAAAGTTTAAACTTACCTCTCATTTGCATCAGAAATAAATTTTACTCCCACCCCTTAATGTGCAAATATATACCCTGAATTGGTACATATAGGGGTGGAGGTAAAATTCATTTCCAACAAAAATGATTGTTATATTTGGAAAGCGCATAAAAAAGGCATCAAGTAAAATCTTTACTTTATTTGTAAGTCAATAATATGAACTGCCAGAAATTTACCAAATCAGGTTTAAATTGTTATAAATGAGTATTTTTAGAATATGTTACTCATGAACACAGTAGACAGAATATAGCAGTATGATCATTCTCTATCTCTCCCATTATAAAAACCCAGACAGGGGTGCCAGTGGAAAGAAACAGGCTAAACAAGCTAAGGCAGAAAGAAGTGGGAGGAGCTTTTTGTTCACAATGACCAGAAATGATTTGCAATAAGCTTACTGTCTATAAACTGTGCTCTGGAACAACTTATTTATAAACTAGTTATATGTTTTTAACCACTTTTCAATAAGTTAACTAGTTTTGATAACTTCTTTGTGGGGTTACAACTCAGGGTATATATTTGGGTCAATATCTACCAAATCATATTATTGAGTTAGGAATAAAGTGAATACACCATTTGATGCCTTTTTTTATGCTGATTACAAATATAATAAGCATTTCTATCGGAAATGAATTACAGCCCCCCCCCCCCCCTATATAGGCTATACCTAACCTAACCCTGAATTGGCATATATAAACGGGGGGGGGGCTGAAACTCATTTTCGATAGAAATGCTTATTATATTCATAATCAGCATTAAAAAAGGCATCAAATGGTGTATTCACTTTATTCATAACTCAATAATATGTTTTGTTAGATATTGACCTATATTTGCACATTAGGGGGTGTGGGTGGGTAAATTTGAATTTCCAATAGAAGCTATTACTAGATTTGTAAAGAACATAAAAAAAGGCATCAATTGGAATGTTCACTTTATTCCTAAATCAATAATATGAACTGCAAAAAATTTACCTGAAAATGAAACTTCCAGTAATCAATCCAGGGTCAAAAAAATACTCTAGGAAGGCATTTCAAAACTCCAGTGTTAAAGCTCTTTTGGTTTCAAGTCTTAGAAATTTACCTACTTGAAAGGTACGCTACCTATTAATATTTTGAAAAAATAACGTTTTACCTTAAATTTCAGTTGTTACTCTCTTTTTCTATGGTTTTAGTTCTGAAAATACAGTTCGTGTTGTTTGAGTAGAATTTTAAGCCATATCAATAGGTTTTTTTCTAAATTTAGGAAAGGCATTTGCAGATTTTTGAAACCTCATAAGTTTGGATAGGGCAAAACTGTGAAGCTGAAAACAGTTTTCTTATACTTCATTTGGTAAAATTCTGGTCTAGCCTATTTTTGTTATATTGGAAATTGGTTATGTTAGAAAAAATGAAACTTTCAGGTATAACTTAGAAATCAATAAAACTTAATAACTTAAAAAATAAACCTTAGAAATCAGAAGAGGCTATTATTGATGCTTGGCAATACCTACCCAGTGTATTTTTTTGGCCCTAGGATTCATTTCTGAAAGTTTCATTTTCCTAACCTAACCCCTTTCCAAGAAAGCAAATGGTAGCTAAACTAGAATTTTACCAAAGGTTCTGCCCATGCAAAATGTGTTAACTAGGTTTGTTCTGCATATTATGAAATAAAAATGGTTTTCTTAACATGTTTCTTTATGTGGAGTCAACTATCTAGGATTACATCAAAATCCATTGATATGGCTTAAAATTCTACTCAAATAACAGGAATTTTATTATTCAGAACTGAAACCAGGGAAAAAGAAACTAAGCTAAAATGTTATTTTGTCAAAATTTCAATTGACATAGGCCTGTCAAGTTGAAAAATTTCTTAGACGTAGAAATCAGAAGAAAGTTAACATTTAAGCTTTGCAGTACCTTGCCAGATTATGTTTTTGGCACTGGGTTTGTAACTGAAATTTTCATTTTTCCTAACCCAACCTCTTTCCAAGATAGTTAAAAGTACTAGCTAGACTAGAATGTTACCTCTATTTCCACTGTTTATAAGGAACTTTATTTATATTTTGTAATTTCAAGCTTCAGTTATAAATTAGCCTATTGAGACCTTAATAGCCAACTAACTGGTCAATTTCATAGTGTATATAGAATTTTATTGGTAGCTGACTAGTTGAATATTTTAAATACAAGTTATATCTGGGATCTTAATTGCAAACTAGCCTAGTTAGCTATTTGCAGTGTAGGCATATATAAAATTCTGTTGATAGCTGACTGGTTGGGTAATTCCTGGTGAAATGTATATATAAGTGAGGTCTAATAGCCAACTGGTTGGACAGGCTAAATATTATATAATTGTTGCCTTTTCCCAAATGTATTGGCTAGTGATGCTCTGGTTGGCACCAGACCAAATCCTTGGGAAGTAACATACTTTTATTTCTTAGTCCCAGGTTGCCAGTTACTGTTATTTCCATTGACTTGCTTTTCTCCAGACCCTGCCCTCACCATTTGGAACTGGATACTTTCTCTAGTAAATACCAATTTTTGTATTTTGGACAACCAACAAAAAATTGTTGAAATTTTATAAAATTACTTATAAAGAGTGGTTGCCAAAAGCTCTTGTTTCTGAGCAGTAACTGAAGTTATTTTTTGTGGGTAGTAAATAGTTCCCAAAAATTGTGAAAATTCTTTTACAATTATCATAATAAATTAATTTCATATTCTTAAGAAAAACTTGATTAAGAAAAAAATATTGCTTAAGTTAATATCCTCTTCCCCCTCTGATGGATAAATACAGTGATTTATAAATATTTATTCTATTTATTTTGTTAATATGACTCATTTATACTTGTTAATGGATTCACATTTGGTGTAAAACAATGGAGACAAAAAAATTTGCACTGTTGAAAAAATATGGTTTGAATATTTAGAGCAGTCTATATTTGTCTATCAGAAGGGGGGATAGAGTGAAGAAACTCAGTCTTAGGAATGAAATGAATAAGTATTTGTTATTAATTTAAGGGATTTTTCATGACTGCTTGTAACAGTTTTATGATCAATTACTTAGACCTAGATCTTCCAATGCTTAATGCAATATGGAGTAGCACTTGCTCACATCTGTTCCAGGCAATCCTCAGATCCCATCTCATTGAATGATAATTATAGAGCTCTGGTATTATCTTTAATTAAATAACCAATGATGATCTGTTGTCTACCAGTCTTTTTGAGGCCCTGAGAGGTCTAGCAGAGGTCTCCTTGTTTCATTTGATACAACCCTGGCATCACTACTTTACAAGTCAAATTTTGTCCCCTTTTTTTTACTCTGCTTTGTGAGAAACCTGATCTAAGGGTCAGGGACAATTATTGCCCCAACTAGTTGCAATTACTCTTTGCGCACAATTGTTCTTAAATCTAAGTAAGCTTTTTTCTGCTGCAGTAAACCTTTTCTCTGTTTTTATAATATGGAACAATTACAGCTAAAAAGATTGCTTAAAAAGAAAGTAATTTGTATATATTAAAAGCATGTGAATCGACAAATCAAGTGATTAGTTCACAATGTACCTGGTCAAGTGCTGGAAATTATTCCATATTACAAACTGTAACCCTCAGCTTAAGAGTTTTAGACAACAAAAATACATTGGTAAGATTTACCTTTAACCTTAAATTGCATCTTCTAGCTACTAAGGTTGAAGGACTTGTAGATGTTGCCAGGTAACATTGACTTGATGATCTTCATGTCACAGTTCATGAGTGGATCATCACTATTTACATATATGCAGGACAGTTAACACAATTTATAACATAACAACAGGACAGTTAACACAATTTTATATCATAGTTCATTAGCATATCATCAGTATTTTCATACATACAGGACAGTTTGATTTCCTTGTTGGGTGTCACTAGATTATTGGCAGCTGGACATATTTGGGGGCTAAAGGGGGAGGAGGAACCTAAAAGACCCTGCTCAATGATGCTTGTTCATCCCACTGCATCTTCAATGACTTGCCGCTCCAATCACAGTCAACACCATCCTTGAAGCTATCAACTGATCTGGTCAACATGATAGATTTGCTGAGTGAATTCCACAGTGGACAAACGCAATTAGTGAAGAAGTTGAACTTCTTATGTTTTTTCCTAAATTTTGATTCAGTTTTATGGGATTTCTTTGTGTTCTGGTGCATTCACTTTGATCAAAAACAGGCTTGATGGTGTCACTGGTCATCAACTTAAATGCAAGGATGACATCTCTCTTTTTTCGGTACATTAGGGTAGGCAGGTCAAGCTTTTCTAGTTGTTCCTTTTAGGAGATTTGTTTTTTGGCAAAAGGGAGCTTGGTTGCTCCATGCTGGACCTTCTCAAGTTTCTCTATGTCACACTTAAAGTGCAGGTTGGTAAACGACATGCCAAACTCAAGATGAGGACAAACAAGGGATGTGTAAATCTTCTTGATAATTTTTTGTTGGCAACTTGATACTGAACGCTTGATCAAATCAAGAATCTTGTTTTCCTTTGCTGCTTGGTTACAACAATGACTATGAAATTAAGCTTATTGTCAATTAATACCCCAAGATCACGCTCTTCCTCAGCACTCTGAATGGGCATATTGGCACCTGCAGATTCAATCATGTGGTAACTATGGTAGGGATTGTTTGGACCAAGATAAAGGACTTTGTATTTGTATGGGTTGAACTAAAGCGTCCAGGCAGTTGCCCACAGACAGAGGTTGTTGAGAGAAATTTTCTGTAGAGGCTGCTAGACCAAAGAGTTTAGAATTGTCTGTATACAGTTCCAAGCCATTCTTGACCACCACAGGAGCATCGTTTACGTAGAGGTTGAACTGTGTTGGGCCTAGTTTGGGCCCTTGGGTGACACCAAGGGACCATGAACTGGTGGGGAGTAGAAGAGGTCACCTCTTTCATCATATAATTTTTCACTTGTTTATTTTGCTTGGATTTAGAAAAAGGAGATTATAGAGATATGAGCTACAAAACATCATGTTGGACCCTAGTTTAGACTATTCTTGAACTGTCAGTCTTTTAGTGCTCAAAAATTTCAAAGCTGTAAAGAGTTAGGGCCTATTATTCTACAATTTTAATTTAAAACTTATTTGGTACTTTAAACATAGAAATACAGTTAGGTTTTATCAAATACATTTTTTGAACCCTTATTTCCCCCTCTCTTTAATGATACAAAATAAAAAACGAATATTATTCTAATGATTTGGACTGTTGAACTTTGTGAACCTCATCCTTTTTCCTTATTAATATAATTTTTGCTTTACAGTTTACAACATCGGTTATTATAGATTGCCTAATTTCTAGGAGTCTTTTGATCTCCTGTGTAAAAAGGAGGACAAATTCCAAGTGTTGTTATTGGTATTCTACATCTTATAAGCGAATTTAAGTGCATTGGATGAATCTATTATTGACTCACATCTAATTCCAAATATGGCAGAAAATATTACTCTATCAGAAGCTTCTGATATTAAGAATGGTAAGTTATCTAATTATTGTTCTGATAACAATATAGAAGGAAAACATTTCCCATTCTTTTTCTTCTATCTTGTTATCTTAAGTTAAAGAATAAAAAAATTATAATTTTATATTTATATACATATATCTCTAACCTTCACAATGAAAGAGGATAAAACTGTTTTTTTTGTTGTTTTTAAGTCAAAACATGCAAATATAATTTCTAGACTCCAAGTCTCAAATGTTAAAAACAAACAATCCTTGGTGATAAAAATCTTCCCTTCATTCCTTCAGACATGAATGATCAAACAAAAATACCGCCAGAGTTGAGGTTATAATGAGGACGTTATTTTTCAACTGAGGATCAGATTTGGTTTTTTGTCTAAACCACATAATATTGTGTCTCTTAAATGTCAATCCTGATGGTTTCTGACTCAATTAAGTATAAAATAAAAAAACACAGAAGAAATTAGACATAAAATAAAAGTTGTAATGTAGTATTCTTTGCATAACTATATGATTTGTATATCTGCATTGTTTGAAAGTATTCCGTGTAGGATGCACACTTTTGAGGGAGTTTTGTTTTGGTTGCTCTTTATAACATGGGATCATTGAAGTTTGGTTGGATGTGTTTTGTGCTTGCATTTGAATTTTTAAGTTGCATTAATTTTGGTTGAGAAATTATTAAGAGCTTGTGTCATCATATACAGCACTGATATTGTCACCGTTTTGGATGCTCTTGTTGTGAGACTGGTAAGTTGTGTATTTTTTTGCAAATGCCTCATGCTTTGACTGTTGTGAGGATAAGTAGAAGTGATAATGATCATAGTTTTATGAAAACAAAAGATCTTTTGTTTTTCGTATGAAAAAAAAGCTATTTGGATATACAACCAGATCTAGATCTTGAAACCAGATCTGAAACCAGATCTTGTTTAAAAATCAGTAAATTTTAACTTTGATTTCTACAACACTTAACTAAGCCTGACATCATCATATTTTTTTTGCCACTTTTAACTGCAGATTATACAACCATAAAAACTTAACATTTCAATAATTTTCACCTGTTCTGGCAAATGGGAATTTAGATTTTGAAATTGTTAGCCTCTCATTTCCTTCCTTTGAAGCATCATTATACCTCCTCTTCACTAATGAATTATAAAATAGAAAGTAGTTGGCTTCCCTAAATAAGCCTCATTGATGAATGTGTATTATGTCCCTTTTGTCTTTAGTTTATTTTACAAGTTTAAAATGCTTTACCATTTGACAGTGAGGTGTAGCTTAACTTGCTAAACTCTTTAATGCCTCCTAAAATTGAAGATGTCTCCTGTTAACTTTCTAGAATATTTCAGGACCTTTTTAACTGGGATCTGACTTCTAGGAATACGGCTTTACCTCTTTTGATGATGAAGCTTTCCTGGTTCTAATTGTAGCTTCACCTTAGATTGTTTAAGTTTTTAGATTGGATATTCCAGATTTGTCAGATTTTTGAGCTTATGAAACTATTGGAGGATTTTTTGTTAGAAAGGAGGAGTGAATAGCACACAAACATTATTCCATTAATAAGATTTAATGTTTGTATTTGTCTTTTTGACAAGAGGAAGGGGGGCTAGTTTATTTTGTATATGTAAATGTTTGATAAATTGTGTTTGTAGCTGGAGGAGTATCCATAAAAAGAAATTTGTTTTCACAGATTGTTACTTCAAACTGGTTTTGGCTGATACTATTGATTTGATCTTGTTTTCGGAAGGCAATCCGTATGAACAAGGACTCAAAATATTAGCCATTATAAGATTATTTGATCTAGTATATTCAGCATGGAATTCTATACGAAAACATTGATTATGATAATTTATTTGCCAAAGCAATTAGAATACAAATCTCACAAGACGCCTTCCTATTGACAATGCTCCTGTAAACTTATACTGCTGTAAGAACAAACAGCAAAACAAATACCATTGAACAACTCTTAGAGCACGAGATATCAATTTCTACTTCATGCTCTCTTCTCTAAATTCACTAAATGCCTTTAGTGTCTGTTTAATGAAGAATCTTTAACTGTGTTTAAAATAAATAAATAAATTCTTTGTTTTATTTTTTGTATCAAAATACACATTTGTTCTTCTTTTTAAGAAGTAAATATATTTTTTCTCATAGTTTTCCTCTAATTTACTCTTTTTAAGATGAATATTTAGATGTTTAAAGGATTAGTTTCTCTTTTAATATTTTGACATTGTAGCATTATCCAGTTTATCATTCTTCATCCAGAACATATTTAATTAATTTCTAATTAGTGTTTTGATGTGTTCATTAATGTAGGGTTTATCTCTGGAACACTTCCTAGGTCTTTTTATACATTTTGACATTACCAACTGAAAACGATTTGACATTGAGATACTTAGAAATTACAAAATAGGCACTTAATTACAATCCCTATATGAATCTATGCATCAATATTTTGAATCGGTATGTAATAGAAGACAGTTATTGCAATGAGATTAAAGGGATGACGGAGTACTTACAGCTTAATAGTTAACCAAAGGATTTAATAATACTCCGATAAACTAAGGACAGAAATAATATTGGGGTAAAGATTACTTTTATTAAAACAAACTAGACATTACCACCTTATATCCGACTTGGTGATCTCTCGGCGGGGTGACGGGGGTATGTGCCTGTACTTTTGTTGCTGCTATAATATCTACTTGATTTAATTCTCATAGCACCTCGAGTTTGGTAAACCTTTGGCGTTTGTAACTAAAAAACTATGAATCAAAAGTGATTTGAGAGACCTGGCGTCAATAGATATATGAGTAATTCTTAAGAAGGGGTTTAATTTTACTAGCTGGTACCTCAGAAAGATAGATTTAGGGGTGAAATCATATACGGTGTTGACAAGTGGGAAAGGGCTAGGAAAGAGATGAAGAGTGAGAAGGAAGCTGATATTGTTTTCTAGTTGACTTCAGGGTAGAAAATTTAGTGTTTATGGCAGGATAAGTTCCAATTGCAGGTACTTGAGTCGCAGTGACTCGATAGCTGCGAGAGGAAAAATTATCATTGGGGGGCACGGACTCTTGGGTATAGGGTAAAAATAATTAAAACTTGTAGGTTTTTTGGGAAGGGGGGGAAGTTGGTACTGGAAAAGGGAAGTAGAACAGAGCGTATCTGGGCAAGGAAATATCTATTTTGACAAAGATGAATGCGGGCAAGGGATGAATGCGCAAACTAGTTGGCTACTTCATTGACACAATTAAAGTTGCAAGGGGAATGCTTTTGGGAGAAGAACAAGCAAGAGGGTGTTGGGGAGGGTTGATTGGAGTAAAATGGTGTGTGAGGGTGTGATGACGGGACAAGAGTAGATTCTGTGGACATAGAGAAACTTCTAGGCATATTGCATTGCGGTTTGGATGGGAATATGTCATAAAGAAAGATTTAAAGGAATTGAAAACTTTATGGAAGGGTGTAAAAATTGAGGTTTTGAATATATCGGGATGGAGGAGCGTGCGTAGCTGTGTTGGCCTCAGGTGGCTTAATGCTGCGGTGAGTTATTAGTACTAGTATTCTATTGTCCAACATCGGACTGGGAGTGGGAAATGACTGGAGATAAACGTTAAATGATCAGGATGAAAAGGCGGCTCAGAAAGATTTCTACCTTGCCCTTAAAAGAGTTGGGTCTTAAACTTATTATGCACCATTGCTGAATCAAGAGTAACATTTCATGACTTATCACTACAATAGGGTACAAAACAGAACAAAGGTCAACATGGTCGAAACTGCTTTTATCAGACACGGAAATACCTGAACTAAAGTTACGACAAATTGATGTATAGAAAAAGTTTCAGTGTTTACGAAACTCATAAAAAAAACAATTGAAATAGCTACAAATCATATTTTTTTTGATTGTTTTTAATAAAAAATTAAATTTAAAACGAACTTTTGATGTCTATAGATGCATCAAAAGAATCGGTTCATTATGATGATTCCTAATCAATAAGATTTATTAAGTTTAGTGTTACCAATCAAAAGTTACAAGCCTGAGAAAATTTTACCTGATTTTACAAAAAGGAAGGTAACACCTTTAAAAGCCACAAAAGCTTATAAAAGTCACATCATCTGATTCAGATAACCCTTTTGTAGAGGTTTAAAGCTCCCATCTGCAGAAATGTGATGTTTTGTATTTTTTGCCAGAAGAAAGATCACAGATGCGTGTTTTTTTTCCAGGGGGAATCGTATCACACCAATAGTCCTGGAATATTGGGAGAGGGCTCATTCGAACGGAAATTATAACGCCCCTTATTTCCCTAAAGTCGTCTGATTAAAATTTGAAAATTACTCACTGAAATAATTTTTCTTTAGTGAAGGAAGTTTCTGGGGGGTGGCCTTTCCAGATTAAATTTTAAACTGGGGCTTGTTGCCAGAATACCTATTCAAAGTTCTTTCTATTTATCTGGCTTTCTTTTTTCCGATTAAACATTACACGTGAAGATGGTAAAGGAAATGGTCTAAGGCAAAATTATTAGCCATAGAGCTAAATATGAACATTAAGATAATTTTCAAAGAATTGGGAACCAAATCTTCTGCTTTAGTTAACTCTTTTAGTACTTGTATATTATATGGTACACCTTCGGGAAGTAAAGGTAGGTTAATCCCTATGAAATATACCAAATGTAAGAAAAATACAATACTTTATTCACAAATTTAGGCTATATATTTGCACACTAGGGGGGGGGGAGTGTAAATATTGCGGGTATGTATGCAAAATGTGTTATACTTTCACAATTATTCTGCATATTATGAAATAAGAATTGTTTTCTAACTTCACGTTGTCCAAATATCTTACTCCCACCCCCTAGTGTGCAAATATATAGCCCAAATTATGTAAGTACTATATATTATGTCACCCGTCACTTGTTTTCCACTGAGCGTAAGCTAATTGTCTCTTAATGCAGACATATAAAACAGGTTTATTTTCGGGTGTGTACCAGATAATACACATTACCTCTTTTTTTACTAAATAATTAGTACACTAAATAAAACTAAATTTGATACTTATGAAATATTTATTAATGCGAACAATATACTTGCATCTCCTTGTAAAGTTTGAGTCAGTCAGGTTTTTATTTTGTTATTTTTAATTTTTTGCATGATTCCAAGTTCTCATTGACCTCTCAGTTTACTCATGATAATGATCATGCTTATAAAAGAATTTTTAGCATATACATGCAGACCCGAAAGGGGAAAGAGCAGCAAACACGAGCTTTTTCAGCTAATTGTAAGAGTCAGGAATACTATTCAAAGTGTTGAAACTGCTCACGTCTTTCTTCTCCAGGTCATTCAAAGGAAAAATTGATATTTTTTTGAATGTTATTGCTTCTTCTAACTTAAAAAAAAAAATAAAGTTTTTCTCCCCCTTTGGTTTACGATTAAGATGATCTAGATGAAATATAACATCTACCATGACATAAAACCTTTGGAGCCACTGATCCTCTGTTAGTTCTGGGACGCCCTTCTCATAAATAAATCCACTAATTTCTGGAAAAAGGGACGCGAAACGTTTTAAAACGTCCCGTCTTCATAACCAACGTACTTCGTTATGAAACAAAAGATCAGGATACTCACTCTCCATTCCAAATAAAATCATTTGAATCGGTTACTATTAAGAACATAACCTAAATTGGAGTTTATATTTTTAATAATAATAATTTATTTTAAGCCAAAAAATATGCCATATAGCACAGTATTCTTAAATATACTCTACAAGAACAATAACATCCCTACCTACCCCCCCCCAGCCAAAAAACTATCAAGTTTTACGCCTGGCTGTCAACGCTTCATTTAAATGGGTTCGTAACAGCCGGATTGTCCTGTTTATAGTCGTCGGCAGGATCCCCGGGACCACCAAGGTACTATCCTCAAAATACTACCCCCATAATAGAGAAAGTTGCTGGTACTCAGCGAGAATATGGACCACATCATCAATACCTCGGTTACATTTGGGGCAAGAGTAATCCGCTAGGATTAGAGTAATTCAACTAGGACAGTCTAATCATCAGCATAATCCATTTCTGTAGCAATTTTTACTTTCTCTACTTGATTCCATGTTTTCCTATACTCTTTACAGTGTTCTTTAGGACAAAATCTTTCAAAACAATCTGAATAGATTGGCATAGAACGTAACCCCGCTCGACTCCTGATTAAGTACGTAGCACAACAATGTTATCAGAGGCAATACTATATCGGTGCCTATAGTAAAGGTCGTAAGGCTTCAATGTTGTTTTTTTCCCCCCAGAGGTACTTCATATGTAAAGTATGGTCTTTTAAACTTTTGTGGGGGCTAATTTGATTAGAATTCGAAATTTACTGTACCCTTTATAATAATCAAATTTTTTTTAGGGTAACACCCCCCCCCCGCCTCGCCCTCGTCCGGTCAAATATATAGGACCAAGAATTTAATATGGCCATTTTTGTTAAGCATAGTTCAAAGATCAGATTATAACGCTCCAGGATTTACACCAACCCCCAACAGCGTGTTGATAATTTCGCCCCAAGGGCATAATTCTGAAAATCATTGAAAACTCTTTTGTAGCTTAGGATTTAGGTTTAATTAATTATAATGAGCTATAGGTTTAGAAAAATATTGGGTTAGATGAATTGAATTAATCTTTAGCATTGCTAATGCAGCAAGCTCTTTGACTTTTTCTAAAGTTTTCATATCTTGATCTGTTAAATTTAAACTTGTAAGAGGCTGATTAAGCAGAATTCCTTGATTTTCTTCCTTTTCGAATGAATAACTGGTTTTATCCTGTCTTTTCTAAATAAACTGTTATAAACTTGATTTAATCAATTTACTTTTCCTTCTCTATTTATACTAATTAACTTATAAATAATTTTTTAAATTTTTTTTCGAAAATTGTAATATCCCGAAACAATAATCAATTAGTTCTGTTTCGTTAAACATCTTATAAAGGCGTGGAGGGTCAAATAGAGCGTCCAACGATAGAGCAAAAATAGAGCGATTAAGCTGCTGCTGAATCAAAAATTTATTCTTTAAGGAAAAATCTATTGCAGTTTTGATCTGCTGGAGTCTGTTTTCTAATTGTTTGGTAATCTGTTTATATAAACATCTCTTAAATAAAAAGATGTTCTATTTGTATTACTTTGTTTTTTTGAATTACATCTTTGCCTTAATTTGCAGAACACTTTTTTCGTCAAATCTATGTACATTTTTGTCGGAATTATTTTATATCCCTTTTAATTTTGTGTTTTTAGAAGATGGTGATGCTTTACTAAGTGACATAAAGAAGCAGGTTGACTGTATAGACCCTCCTATGCTTCCCAAACTTGAAGTTGACCCAATGAATACCTTCCACAGCATTTCGATATCATGCAAGCTTGAACCTGACTCTCAGGAATTTAGCTCCACATCTATTACTGATCAAGGTACAATATCAGATTGGGACACTGCTTTTATTACAGTCTGATTAGCACATTCAAAAGCTTGGAGCCTCCAATTTTGAATAATTGTATAGGGATCAAGTCAAAAAAAGAAGAGGAAAAAAATAGAAAAAAACATTTCCATCAGTGGACACTTGAAATTAAAGGCTAAGGGAGAATGGGAATTTCTTCACAAAATAGAGCCCCATTATTAGACCTGGTAGATAATTACTATTCAGTATCAGCCAAGATTAAATTTAAATTTAATCTGGGGATGAAGCTTCTAGGGAAGTTTACTTCTGAAACCGCCGTGGATATTATGACCCTAAAAGTAACTTGATTTTTTATCTCCCCTTTTCACATTCATGTGAACCTTGTGTAAAAGAGCTCATACTAACAAATAGTAAGTAAAGAACAGCCATTGTCACTGAAAAATGAAAATCTAAAAGTTTTGATTAAAATATATGCAACTAAACTAATAAATCTTGTATTATTTTTAATGAATTCAAATATGTTGAAATAAAAAGAGAAAACCAAGTAACTTGGTCTATCTAAAGCAGTGATTGCCAACCTATGGTTCATGGACCACTGATGGTCCATAGAAATATTAATGTGGTCCACGAAGAAAAGGGAAAATTATTGACAAATGTCGCTTTTTTTTATATTTCATGAACGTAAAAAAACAGGTTTCCCATTGATAGGTTTCCCATTGAGGAAACCTATCATAGATTATAACTTTAAAAGTTATCTATGTAAGGATACATTTAACGATTTCTACCGCTGTACATTTTTGAATGAGCATACACCTATGACAGGATGAATTTCCGTTTGGCTTTCTATTTTTGCGGAAAAGTTTCATTCTGTGTCAATTTTTAACACAGTCTCAAGTATTAATTTAGTTCCTATAGGAAGTATAAGCTCCGGATTTCCGCAGCCCGGATTCCGGATTTGAAACATGTGAGCTGTACAGCTATCAATTTCAAAATTTTTAATTAATGGATTTTCCTAAAAAACTTGAGTCAGAAAAGACAAGTGAGAAAATGCAAGTGAATGCTTTGAACTTCTTTGGAAAGCGATGAAAATAGTAACAAAGTAAGCTGATCAGTGAATTAGACTTACCAAAGCATCCATAGTTCCCGTCAGAGAACATTACAAGAACATTCAAAAAGGAGGCAAAAAGAAAATAAAGAAAATATGATTCAAATTACCTAAAATTTGGATTTGTTCAAGAAACTGGTAGAAAGCTGGATCCAAGGCCTCTTTGTGTTATTTGTTATGAAATTTTATTTAACGATGAGACTGTCAAAGCTTAAAAATTTACTTGGAATCAAAACACCCAAATTCAGTTGACAAACCACTTGAATATTTTCAAACAATGCATGAAGGTATGAAAAAGCAAATAGGGGTTGTAAAAAATATGGTTGCTGAAGACAAGTCCCTATTAACGGCTTTCTACTTGATATCATTCCAAATTTCGCAGAATAAAGTCACATAAGATAGGAGAAAATTTAATCAAACCGTGCATGTTAGAAGCCTGTTAAGTTTTTTTGGGAAAACAGGATATCCAAAGACTGAAGTTAATTCCTATGTTTGCTTACACTTTTAGGCGTAGTTGAAAAAAGAAACTGCTGAAGATGTTGTAAATCAAGTTATAAAAATGTTAAAAAATAAATCATTTTATTCAATTCAACTTGATGAACCTATAAACGTCAGTAACAGAACACTTCTCCTTTGTGTTATAAGGGTGCAGTTGAAAAATACGGCTGAAGATATTGAAAATCAAGTTATAAAAATGGTAAAAAGTGCACCACTTTGTTCAATTCAACTTGATGAATCTATAAACGTCAGTAACAAAGCACTTCTCGCTTGGATTGTAAGGGTTGAGTTTCAGGTAGAATTACAAGAAGAACTTCTTTGCTCGCTGAACTTGCTGGGCAGAACAACTAGCTTTGAGATTTTAAAGCACTTGATAGTTATTTCCTGAATGACAAAACTGAATGGAAAAAATTTACTGGCATTTGTAGGGACGGTGCTGCAAACCTGACGGGAGATTGTTCAAGAGTTATTGTATCCAATGCTATAAAAATTTTGATGGAATCAGACATAAAGCTCTGAATTCTCGGATGTTTGAAATGCTCTATGAATAAACGGGTTGCCAGTATAATCACTTTCATCTTCACTTTAAGGTAAGATGGCTAGCGAGGGGGAAAATACTGATCCGACTGTTCGTCTAGTGTGAAAATATTAGATTATTTTTATAGCAGCAAAATAATCAGAAATTTCAAAGACTCTTGTCCAATGATGAGCGGGTAACCAAGCTGGCATATCTGGCAAATATTTTTTCTCTGTTAAATGAATTAAACATATCTTTGCAAGGGCAACACAAGGACGTGTTTACATTACGAGGAAAGACGGATGCTTTTCGAAAGAAAATATCACTGGTGCAAACGGCATTAAAAAGGGCACTAGCCCTTTCAATTTCCAATTGAAGGAGCCCTTTTTGATGTCTCTACGAAAATGCCTTCTATAAAAACCTTATATGCCCCCAATACATAATTTACAACCCTTGCCCTGAGGGGTTTGGGGGGGGGAAGGGGTTGTCATCCTAAAGATCATAATTTCCAAAACATACAACTACGTTGAAGAATTTTTCCAATTTCCAATCAAATGAACTTTTTTTTGAAGTTTCTATGACAACACTTTCTATAAAAACCTTATATGCCCCTAAGGTATAACTTACAACCCTTGCCCTTAGGGCTCTGAGGGAGTTGTCATCCTAAAAGACCTAATTTCCAGAACGTTTTACTTCGTTGAACAAAATGAATATCTCACAATTTAGATTTTCAATGTTTGGGGAAATGGTGGGCGTGAGAGGGGAGTTAGTTGCCCTCCAATTACTTTCAACCATTTAAAAGGGCACTAGCCCTTTCAATTTCCAATTGAGTGAGCCCTTTTTGAAGTTTTACAACGCTTTCTATAAAAACCTCATATGCTACAAGGGTATAACTTACAAACCTTGCGCCGACGGCTGTAGGGGGAGTTTCATCCTGAAGAATAGAATTTCCGGACCTTTCAACTTCGTTGAACAAAATGTCTATCTCAAGAGTTTGATTAGATGTGTTTGGGAAAATTGTGGGTGTGAGAAGGGGTCAGTTCCCCTCCAATCACTTTCGACTACTAAAAGGATATTAGCCCTTTGAATTTTCAATCGAATGAGCCCTTTTTGAAGTTAGCACGAAAATACTTTCCATAAACCTTATATGCCCTCAGGGAATAAGTTACAGCCCTTGTTCTGAGGGGTTTGGGGTGGTTCTCATCCTCAAAGACTTTATTTCCAGAACTTTCAACTACGTTGAACGAAACGGCTATCTCAAAATTTCGATTGTATGTGTTTGGGGAAATGGTGGGCGTGAGAAGGGGTTAGTTTCCCTTTAATAACTCTTGACTATTGAAAAGGCACTATTCCTTTGAATGACCAAAGAAACGATCCGTTTTTCAAGTTCCTATGACAAAGATTTCAATTAAAACCTTACATGCCCCCAGGCCATAACTTATAATCCTTGCTCTGAAGACGGTGGAGGGAGTGTCCTGGTCAAATATATAATTTCCAGAACTTTCAACTGCGTTGAACAAAATGGCTATCTCCAATTTTTGATTGGATGTGTTTGGGGAAATGGTGGGCGTAGAAGGGGTGTTAGTTGCCTTCCAATCACTTTCGACTATTAAAAAGGGCACTAGCCATTTCAATTTCCAATCGAATGAGCCCTTTTTAAAGTTTCTACGACAAGGCTTTCTATATAAACCTTGTATGCCCCCAGGGCATAACGTACAATCGTTGCCCTGAGGGCTGTGGGAGTTTGTCATCCTGAAAGATCTAGTTTCCAGAACTTTCAACTACGTTGAACAAAATGGCTATCTTAAAATATTGAATGGATGTGTTTGGGGGAAGGTGGGCGTCAGAGGGTGGTTAGTTAACCTCCAATCACTTTATTATTAAAAAGGGCATTAGGTAATTGAATTGGCAACCGAATGAGCACTATTTGAAGTTTCTGTGACAAAAATTTCTATTAAAACCCTTTATGCCCCAGGGCATAACTTACAACCCCTGCCCTGAGGGCTCTCGGGGGGGGGGATTAAGTATCCTCCTTACAAATATAATTTTTATCTGGAAATCAAATACGTTGAACAAAATGGCTATCTCAAATTTTTGATTGGATGTGTTTGGGGGAATGGTAGGCGTAGAAAGGGTTTTAGTTGCCTTCCAATCACTTTTACTATTAGAAACGGGATTAGACAGTCGAATTTCCAATTAAAAGAGGCCTTGTCGAAGTTTGTATGACAACTCCCTTGTTACGAAGTGCACTTGTCCAGAAAAAAAAATACAGTGCTACATCGTTCTTTACTTAGGCAGCGCTATTGCGCTGCCTATGATAATAATTAGGTAAGTGAAACTATCTTTTTGATCCATCTTATTGTTACCCAGTACTCTTCTCTCTCACTAGTTTTGTTTCAATATAACTTCTTGTCATTAATATTTATTTTCAAACTTGTTTTTACTCCTATTATTCTCAGAACTTAAAAGAAAAGAATGATTCATTATGCTTACTTTTTAAACTAGGACAGTCAAATCATCATCATAATTTATGACTTGGACAAGTTTTATTTTCTCTATTTTGTTCCAGGCTCTTCTATAGTCTTTGCAGTGTTCTTTAGGACAAAATCTATCAAAACAGTCCTATAGATGGGCATAGCAAGTAACCCCTCTTGACTCCTGATTAACTACGAACCACAACAATGTCATCAGAGCCAATACTATATCATTGCCTATAGTAAAGGTCATAAGGCTTCAATAATTTTTTTTTTCCTGCGGTACTTCATGTAGAAAGTGTGGTCCTATAAACTTTGAAGGGGGCTCATTCGATTGGAAATCATAAGTTCGGGTATCCATTTTTAAAATTTAAAACGTTTTGCCGGTTCACTTATCACCCCCCCCCCCCGCCCCGCCTTGTTTCTCTCAAGTGTATCTGATCAAAATTTGGAGATGGCCTTTTTGTTAAGGTTAGTTCAAAGATCAGATAACAAAGCTCCAGGGTCGACACAACCCCCAAGAGCCCGGGGGCACGTGTTGGAAATTTTGCCCTGGGGGCATAATTCTGAAAAATCATTTAAAAATCTTCCGTAGCTTAGGACCTAGGTTCAATTGATTATAATGAGCTAAAGCTAAAAAAAACTATTGGGTTTGATGAATTCAATTAATCTTTTGCATTACTGACGCAACAAACTCGTCGACTTTTTCTAAAGTTTGTTATATCTTGATATGCTGAATTCAAACTTGGTATGAGACTGATTATGCACAACTCCTTGATCTTCAATTTTGATAGTATTAATGCTTCTGACCTATTTTTTTGTAAAGAAGCTGTTATAAATTTGTTTTAATCAATTTACTTTTTGTTGCTTGTTAAAAAAAACTAATTAACTTAGTTAAATTAATTAACTCTATTAAATTACTTAACTTCTACATATTTTTTTTTTGAAAATATTGTAATATCCCGAAACTATTATCAATAAGTTTTGTTTTGTTAAACATCGTATTGTGGCTTGTAAGATCATATAGATAGTACGGTGTTTGCTGAATCGAAAGTTTATTCTTTAAGGAAAACTTTGTTACTCTGTTGTGCTGTTGGAGTCTGTTTTACAATAGTGTTGGGGACCTCTCTACATAAAATTTTCGTACAGTTTTGTCGAAATTTCGTTATATCTGTTTTAATTTAATTTTTTTAGAAGTTGGTGATGCTTTACCAAGTGACATTAAGAACCATTGTGACAGTTCAGATCCTTCTATGTTTCCCAAACTTGAATTTGGCCCGATGAGTACTTTTCCCATCATTTCGATACCATGTAAGCTTGAACCTGACTCTCAAGAATTCTGCTCCACATCTGTTACTGATCAAGGTAAAAACGTTAGAGTGGGGCACTTCTCATTATACAGCGTGAGTAGTATTTTAAAAAGCTTGGAAGCTTGGAAGTTACTACCTAATAACTTCAGCAGCTCTTCTGGACCTAGACCTAACTAATTTTGGTTCCAAAATTAAGGAAAATGGTGAATTACTTTCCTCATTCATCAACCAAAATTTTCTGCTTGAACTTCTCATACGAAAACACAAATAACTGAATAAGAAGAAAAAGACGAACACAAAAGAGATTCATACTGGTAAAACAGTCCGGTACAAATAATTCGACAGTTTCGCCTTATTCGGACATCTTAGGCTCATTTGACTTATTCAGATTTTTTACCTTCGCTAAATGATCTTGACGTCTCACTGTGTAGCCTACTGTTAAACGACCTACAAGACTGGTGAAAAATACCTGGAAAAAGAGGAAGATTTTAGAGCATTGAAATTGTTTAAGCAAGCAAGTCTATATATTATATCCTCCTCCATTGAGGAATAAATTTGAAAACAAGAAATTTAAAATTCAATTAAAAGAAATAGTTTTTCCTCATAAATTAAACGTGGATTGAACCAGATTTCTCGTATTGCTTGCTGATCGAAATACGGTGAGTCAGACGGGTTTCCAAAAGAATCTATAGATAATTTCTCTCGAAAAAATCCAACAAATCCTCCTCCGTTTTAGTATTTCCCTCATTCCAGAGCCATGTTCGACCATATTAATCACTCTAGCCTCCTATATTCTAATCGTTGCTTGAAGGCATATCTTTCTGTTCTTCTGAATTTTTTGTTTTCGTAAAAACACCCTGGGCCTTGGCTATTTTACCTTAACATTTTTATTGCATCCACCATCTTTACTAATAATTAATTAAAAAAAAACTTTTTCCCCAAAAAAAGTTATTAAAAAAAATTAAAAAACACCATTAAATCAAACATTAACAAAAATATAATGAAATAGTCTACCAATAACAAAACTACCACAAATCAATAAATGCACGAAACACAAATCAAACAGAAATTAAAATGAATAACAGAGTCAAACTCAAAACAAGCAGAAATTAATATGACTGGGGTTTTAAAACCCTATGCTTTCTAAAAGCCATAATATAATTAGTACTTTACTGAAAAAAATCAAATGAATTTAATGAAAAACAATGTGCATTGTCAGTTTAATGTACATATGCTGATATTTATATGAATTTTTGATTTCTTAAGGCTATAAATATGAAAACATTTAAAAGATTTTTTTTCAGAAAAGTACAAATTATATTATCATGGGCAGTGCTATAGCTCTGCCTATGATAATAAATAGTTAAGTGAAGCTATCCATTTGATCCATCTTCTCCTTACCCACTATTACTCTTCATCCTCACTAATTTTTATTCAATGTAATTTATTCTTCTTAGCATTAATTTTCAAACTCATTTTTGCACCCGTAATTCTCAGAACCTAAAAACAATCGTTTATTTGGCTTAATTTTTAAACTAGAACAGTCAAATCATCAGCATAATTTTCATCTGGGACCTGTTTTACTTTCTCTATTTGATTCTGTGCTCTGTTATAGCCTTTGCCATGACCTTTTTACTCCCTTGCATAAGACTAATCACTTCAACGTATTTATTTGGGCTATTTTTCGATGTCTGGATACGAATTATATAACAAATATTTTATATTAGTCCATTAGTACTTTCAAAGACTGTTCAAGACATATATAGTTTTCAATAAAGTGCCAATGACCCAAAAGGTTTAATAGTTTTATATAGTTAGAGAAGGTGGCAGTAGCCAAACCCTTATTTGTAGTAATTTTTACTCATTTTAAGCTTGATTTGCATATTCAATCTAAATTTTACTCGTTTTAAGATTTATTTATTCATTTATGTTAGTACCTGTTGTAGGTTTCTTTGCTATGATTGTTTATTGAATTTCTCTGCGTTTTGGGTGTCATTTATTCTTTAATAGTAATTTCTTGTCGTTTTGAGTTTTAATTATTATAGATTTTTATTTATACTGATCTTGAGTTTATTATGGCCTTTACTTTTCTTTGAAAAACTTCTTTTTCAGAATTTTCTTTTTAAAGTTAATTGTCTCACATAAAAACTAATCATTTCAAAGATTTATCTGGTATGCCCTACAAAGCTAGGACCTTCGCTATAGCCCTTCTATCGTTTAAAGCAAACCTCTACTCATAATATATAAACTTGAGTACTAACTGGGCTCGATAACTCAATAACCTCTCAATGACTAATCTCAGAGTGAAATTTGGGTCCGAGAAATTTTTTACGCTTCTGAGAAAAAAAAGTCAAAACATACCCCATGTCTTCTTGTACAAGTACCTTACATTTGGTCCTGGTCGAGTAAAACATTGGCAAAGCCTCTCTTTTAGCTCCAAAAGCTGCTCAATAATCATGAGCTAAGTTTAAGAAGCATTTTGTGGGATGAATTTTATTGGCAAGGTTAATTTTCCACAGTGAGGAATGGTGAAAATTTAATACCTTTTTATCACATCCGTCGGAAATAAAATTTTTAAAGGTATTTTTTCAAATTAAATTAAGGAGCAAAAATAGAACTCAAAGTGAAATAGAAATATTAAACATACAATAGATGTTACTCATTTGTCTGCTCCTTAACCGTTAGATGTAAGCATTTGATACATTGCAAAGGCTTAATATTCCAATTTGGTATCCTTTTTTCTTTTTTTTGTACCTATATAAGGATTTCAGAGGCGTGCTTATTTGTTTCCCTTGAAGTAATCCTTATCAAACTAATTATCGACCCGATTTATTCAAACAAAATTTAAAACTTCTAGGGCCGTTTTTAAATAACAAATCCACAATGTTAAGAATAGTTTAAAAGTCTATACATTTCATGATAACCTGAACGTCTATAGCCCATGGGAAAAGGTCCTTTTGTTAGGGCGTGTCAGTTGTTTACTTATAGTATTTGTTTATACAGAGTTTACAGGCCTTTTTTTTTGGGGGGGGGGGAGAGTTTCAGATGGGATAAATTGGCGATGAGGCGAATTGTCCATGAGAATTAAAATTTTGGGGGAGAAGCTCCCTGGCGAGTTTACCTTTAAAATCGTTGAAATTATGACAAAAAAAATAATTTGATGTTCCTGCATTCACATTCAAGCGAGTCTTGGGTAAAAGAGCTTGTACTAATAAACCGTAAGTAAAGAACAACCATTGTCGCTGAAAAACAAAAATCCGAAAGCTTTGGTTAGAAAATATGCAACTAAAATTCACAATTAAATCTTTGATTATTTTTAGTGAATTCAAATAAATTGCAATAAAAAAAAAGAAATCCAGGTAGCTTGATCTGTAAACAGAATGCTTAAACCCCACATTCTTAGCTAATTTCCAATTTTAAATGTTTCTTCTTAAGTGCGCCCAAGCCTTCCAAAAGGAGTACACCTATAACAAAAAGAACAAAGATGATCCATTGCCATTCACAGCACATGGAGGATTTACAATTTCTAAGCACTTTAAAACAATCAATTAACTAATCAAAGGAGTTTGTTAGAAGTCAGGCATACACAAATTGTATTATCTAGTGTTTTGTGACCACCACAAAATATATTGTACTCTGTTCCCGTAAACACAAATTTCTTGGTCTCTTTATCCCTCCTCCCCTCCATTTGAAAAAAAGTCCTTAAAATACCACATACTCAGTTGTTGGATGAGATGGTATTGACTTGCTAAAAACAGTGTATAAAAGCTGTCCCCTTTTAATGTACCAACTCGACTCTATGCAATCAACACCAGAAGATATAATTATAATTGAGAAAATGATGAACAATCTTGCTTGGGGCGCAGATTCCATCATCCCTACAAAAGTTAGGCTGAAATTATTCTTAGCTTGGATTAAAAATTTCAAGAATCATTACCAGGCCTACCAGGAGCACAATTGTTTCGTAGGAGGAGATGATTGAACTAAAGGAGACTTTCTCCTAAGAAAATCTCTTTGTAGGATGAGACTTCCTGAACTAAAAGGAGCCTAAAATAATAAGAGACTGGTTTGGTGGAACGGGCCTTTAAAAAATTGGCTGCCTAATTAGGCAGCCTAATTTAACCTCATTAGGTTGGTATGTCTATTTTACATCAAAATAGCTGGGCTAAAGCCTTATAGGATATATGAGAAAATAAATTAATTAAATGACAAATATCAATGACAATTCTTCGTTTGAAATTAAGTTAACATGAGGGATTAAGTCACGCCATAACATTGAATTTACGTAATGGAATATTACATGAAGAAAACCTTCGTTAACTAATCAAAAATCTCTCAATTTAAGTAAAACAATTTAAAAAATCCAAAAAATTAAATAGAAAAACTTCTTTAATGTATATGCAAGTTAATGCTCAATATTCATTTGTCTCTCTCATGGATCTAAATAAAAGTTTGAAGAAAGTAAATTATGATGTCAGTTCATAACTTTTCTGCTAACTAATACTAGTACCAATACTATTAACAACTCCCTGTGGCACCAGGCCATCTTTTGCCAATTCAGCTATGCATGGTCTTCCTCTGAGCCAATCTATTTAAAGCCTCCCTTTTTAACCCCCCTTAAAGAAGCTCCCATTACCTTTCCGTCTTTCCTTGTGACATCCTCCCACCCCTATCGGTGACAACCTCCTTTCGTCTTGCCCCAGATGGTTGGGTGACAAGGACGATCTTTGAAAATCTCTTTCTTCGTCTCCGCGAAACGTGTCGCAAAGCTTACAATTTGAGATACCGTCAGTAAGATTGGTACCCAAAACAATTTATAGGTAGTTTCTCTAGAAAATATATAGCAGATTTCCTCTGTTCTTTGGAGTGCCCATTCTAGAGTCATTCTTGATAACTACCATCACTAGGTTCAAAAATTATTTAGTATGTGTGACGGATTACAGGGGTAAAGCTAGGGTTGTGAATTTGTAGGGGGGATATAAACAATTTGCTTTAAAAAAATTTGTCCAGTGTGCCAGTACACAAGGCCATATAGGCTAAATTAAGGCACGAAAGACGCTCAAAGTTCCAAGGCTTCGGTACGTTTTGGATGTTTTGGAGGGAGGATAGGGGCTCCAATTCCCTGCACTTAGCTGTGCCCATCAGGGGTTACCCCTCCTAAATACCTAGCTCTGTGTGATAAAGTTATATAGTTCTTATAGAAACCATCCTATTCTAATCAAACAGCCATTGTGTTTCAGTTTATGTTTATCATTTTTCAATGTAGTACATTAGTACAGAAAAATCAAACACTTAAATATCAGTCCATGCTATAAAAAGATCCTGGAAGGTTTTCACTAGTACAACAATATTTCTATGAGGCAACATTTCAAATTTTCAGTATGTTGTTGGTTCAGATTCAACTTTGACCCTACAAAGCAATATGTAAAAAAGGGGACCGTCTCTGCTCTCATTTTCCCCCTTGAGAGATCCCTCCATGTGAAGTCCCTTTCATGTAAAAGTCCCCCGGACTATTGCATATTCGCTTTAGATTTTCCCCAAAATTGTTCTGTGAACAACTCCACCTAGAAAACTTGCTTTAGCCTCCTTTTATGTAGAAATTTTTTTTTTTTTTACTTAATTTCTGATGATTTTTCAAATGATTCTCTGATAATTGTCCGCTTGAAAGAACTGTTCCTTAAATACTTTCCACAGAAAGTATCCAATTGAAAAATTCAATTCATATATTCCATTTACAAACAGCCTTCTTAACTGAGAGAGAAAAATTCATTTATGAAAGACAAATATACAGAAATAAAATCCTGTCAAACAGACCTACCACGTGATAATCTATACAGATTTGTTTGTGGCAGGACTCAATATTTTACTCGCTAACTAATTATAAATTGAAAAAAAAGAAGAAAAAATGAAATTTCATAAATAAATAAAAAATAAACTTTGTGGGAACAACTGACTAAGACCTGCAGAAGACAACCATATCCCTGCTATACGTAGGTATATGGTAGACAATACCTACTATACGTAGACAATATGCAGATTGCACTGAACATAGCCCTTTCCACTCGCTGTAAAATTTCCTGTTTGTTATTCCCCCTGCAATTTTAAATTCCTCTGAAAAGTTCACTCTAAAAATTCTCTGACCGTGGAAAAATATCCCCCGCATAGTCACTACCCCCAAAATATTGCCTTAGTTTTCTTATTATGCAAATGCGAGAGCAACCCAGCTCAATAGTAACCAAAACCCTAAAAAACGGAATTTTGATATTAATAAATATATCAAAAGATTTGGATTATTATTTTGATTCCAGATATATGCCTAAGATTCATTCATCCTTGTGTTTCCCATACAAGGCTACATACCTGAGAAAATTTGCCTAATTTTTGTAAAAGGGTAGAAACACCCCCTAAAAGTCAAAGAAGTTTCATGAAAATTACACTATCAGATTCAGCGTATCAGAGAACCCAGCTGTTAAGGTTTGCAGCTCCTATCTACAAAAATATAGAATTTCTGTATTATTATTTTTTTTACCAGAAGAAAGATCACAGATGCCGTTTTTTTACATGGATAATTTTATCGGACCAATGGCTCTAGAACATCGAGAGAGGGCTCATTTGAACATCAAATAAAAGTTCTAGTGCCCTTTTTAACTGACCAAAAAGATTGGAAGGCAACTAGCCCGCATCCCACGTCTCATTTTACAGCCATTTTGCTCAACGCCCGGTGGCACATGTTGAAAATTGTACCCCGGGGTATATAAGGTCTTGCCCCTCTTGAATTGAAGTTATCAAGTATTTTGCAGTAGCTTGTATAGATTGCATCAAGACATGGATAATTGTAGACAGAAAAAAGCCAAGACAGATAGTCCAAGTAATTGAGAGGCAAAGGTTTAAATGGCTTGGGCACAGGTAAATGGCAGGGGTATGCAGTAGAGTAGTGGAAGGGGTGGTCGTATAAACTTCGGAGGGGGCTTCGACATTGGAAATTGAAAGTTCTAGGATTCTTTCTAAGAATGAAAAAGTGATTGGAGGGCAACTAGCACCCCTCCCTCCCACCCTCTCTTCTCTCCAAATGTTTCAGACTAAAACGTTGAGATAGCCATTTTTCCCCAAAATAGTCCAAATATTAGATAACAAAACTTCATGGTCGACACAACCCCCTAGAGCCCAGGGCAAGTGTTGTAATCTATGTTCTGTGGGCATACAGGGTTTTACGGGAGGTATGATTGGATAATCTTTGGAGGGGGCTCATTTATGTAAAAATTAGAAGTTCTAGTTCCATTTTCAGAGTCACAAGTGATTGGAGGGCAACTACCTTCCCACGCCCTGTTTTCCAAATGAATTCAATCAAAATTTTCAGATAGCCATTTTGTTCAAAATAATTAATGTATCATATAGCAATGTCTCAGTGGTTGACACAGCCCCGTAAAACCCGGGGTCAAGGGTTGTAAGCTACTCCCCAGGGGCAAAGGAAGTTTTTTGGAAGGGGATGGTCATATAAACTTTGGAAGGGGATAATTTGATTGGAAACTGAAAGTTCTAGTTCTCCATTTTAAGCGACAAAAATGACCCGAGGGCACCCCCCCCCCTCCACGCATTCTTTTACCCAAATGCATCTGTTCAAAAATGTGAGATAGTCATTGTGGTCAAAATAGTCCAAAGATTATATAGCAAGTCCTTCATGGTTGATGAAACCCCAAGAGCCCCGAGGTCAGAGAAAGGGGGGTAAGTTAGGCCCCGGGGTATATAGGGTTTTTATGAAAAATGTGGCCGCATTAACTTTGGAGGAAATTTATTTGGTTGAATAATGAAATCATTTTTATAAAGCAAAAGGTGTTCTATACGCATCACTTTTTTTAGAACTACATCGTTGTCTGTATCTACTGAATTTTCTTTTCATAAAATGTATATACATTGTTGTCAACTTCCCTTATATCTCTTTTAATTATTTGTTTACAGAAGTTGAAGATGCTTTAACAAGTGACATTAAGAAGTAGGTTGACATTTCAGACCCTTTTTAGTTTCCCAAACTAGAAGATGGTACGGTGACTACTTTTCTCAGCATATAAACTTGAACCTAATAAACCTGATAGGTACCATATAAACTAGAGCCTGAGTCTCATGAATTTGTTTTGACATCTAACAGTGATCAGGTTAAAATTCAGAGTTCTGGGATCAACTAAAAAGGCAACAAAGACTGGAATGTGACAACAAAAAGTAGAAGATTAAACTCTAACTTGAATGCAATTACTTATGACTGAATGCAGAACCAAGCTACCTAAGGCCAAGTGACCTATAAACGCTACTCGTTTATACCAACTCATGTAAAGGCTCTCTCTATACACCCAACCCAAGAAGTTCTTTTAAATCCATCCTTACGACTTTCTCTCAAACCATTAGGGGGTGACCTACTATCTGTTTCCTAGATTGTTGCCCGAAATGGAGGATCTTTCGCAATTTGTGATCTTTCACCCATAGAACGTGTCATAGCCATCTCAATCTTTCACTTATTACAGCCCTAGTAACCTGGATAAAACCAACTTTTTTGTACATCTTTCTGATTTAAATACAGTCAGTCAGACGGGTGCCCAAAAGAATCTGTAATTCTTTGGGAAAAAAAATACAGAAAATCCTTCTCCTTCTTTCGTAGCGCCCACGTTTCAGAACCATACTCGACCATGGCTATCACTGTAGCCTCAAATATTTTAATCTTGATTGGGAGACATATTTTTCTTCTACTCTTCCAAACTTTAAAAAACGAAAGACAGGAAAACAGAGAAAAAAAAGGAATAATTTTAAAAAACTTAAAAAGGCTATTGCTGCCTGATTTGAGTTACCTCTGGAACATTTGTGATAAAAATGTAGAATTAAAATAAAGAAAAATTTAGAAACTCAGAAGGAGTACAAATACAGACTAATAGATCTAGAATGGAAGTTGTTAGATATTAGAAAATATTCATATGAAGAAATAAGAATAAAACTGGGAGGCCAAAGTAGGGGGTTTATTCCATTACACTGAAGAGAAAAGTAGATTTCAACCCAAAAACTATAAGCTACAGGGTGCAATTTTAACTTCCCAGGGTATTTTGTTAGATAAGCCCCAATAGAGGTGATTGGAAAATACATTAAACAACATCTTGGGTTGGAGATAATAGCAAAAAATTGATGCATTTGCGGAATCTTACAGAGTTTGGTGGAAATTGACAAGTCGATTGGTTTAAATGGCTTTTGATTGGTTTAAATGGCTGTTGATTCTTCTAGCCGATCAAACTTACGTGCCGACTAGCCTCATTAATAGATCATAGGTCAACCGTACCACCACAATTACCAACAGTACATTATAATGGAGATCAGAACTCATACCGATTAGCCTGGGTTATAATGTCAATTTCAAAGAAATGTTTCACGGTTCTGAAAAAAAAAAAAAGTTAAAACATATCCATTGTCTTCTTTTCCAATTACCTTACATGTGGTCCTTTTAATGTTCCAAAGTGAGGAAGGGGGGAAATTTTAAGGCCTTATTTGAAAAACTGTCGGAAATCAACATTTTTAAAGCTATTTTTTTTAAATGAAAGTTAGAAGCAACATTAAAACTTAAAATGAACAAGAAATATTCCATTTATGAGAGATTACCCAGTCGTCTGCTCCACAATGGTTAGACTAAAGTATTTAATATATCGCAAAGGCTTGTTATTCCAATGTAGCAGCCTTTTTTTGTTTTAGCTATATAACGATTTTGGAGGCGTGCTTTTTTTTCCGAATTGGTAATCGTATCGAACCAAATTTCGAACCGAGTCATTGTAACTAAAATTAAAAATTATTGGGTCCTATTCAAGTTAAAAAGCCATTCTGTTCAGTACAGTTGAAAAGCCTATGCATTTCATGTTAACCTGAACGTCTATAGCCCCGGGGAAAAGGTCTGTTGGTTAATGCTTCTCAGTTGTTTACTTCTTGTATTTGTTTATAGATAGTTTATTGAACTTTTTTTCGGGGGGGGGGGTTCTGATGGGATGAATTTTTCATGAGAAGGAAAATTTCTAGAGGAGAAGCTCCCAGGCGAGTTTATCTTTAAAACCGTGGAAATTATGACCCTAAAATTTATTTGCTGTTTTAATCTCTCCTCTTGACTTCACTTTCAAGCGAGTCTTGGGTAAAAACAGCTTGTACTAACAAACCGTAAGTAAAGAACAGCAATTGTCAGGTAATTATATGAACATTTCAACTTCACTCCAAAATTCCGAAATGCCACAAAACTGAGAAGCTTCAAAATTATCGCAGAAATTCTGTGCGTGTTATAAGTTAGTTACTTTCAAATTTTGATCAAAAAGTGCTATTACAATCTCATATTTTAGTTCTTAAGCCAATAAAGTTTATTTTTATTCCTCATGTTTTCGGAATAAAAAAAAACAAAAATCCGAAAGTTTTGATTAAAATATACGCAACTAAAATTCACAATTAAATCTTTGATTAATTTTAATGAGTTCAAATAAGCTGCAATAAACAGAGAAAATCAAATAAGTTGGTCTATAAAAAGAATGCTAGAATCCCACATTCTTAGCTAATTTCCAATGTTAAATGTTTCTTCTTAAGTGTGTCCAAGCCTTCCAAAAGGATTACACCTATGACAAAAAGAACAAAGATCATCCACTACCATTCACGGCACATGGAGGAATGACAATTTCTAAGCGATTTAAAACAATTAATTAACTAATCAAAAGAGTCTGTTAGAAAACAGGCATACATAAATTGAATTATTTAGTCTTTTGTGACAACCATAAATTATATTGTACTCTCTTCCCTTAAACACAAATTTCTAGGTCTCTTTATCCTCCCCTCCCCCCTCTATTTGAAAAAAATTTTTAAAATACTGCATACTCAGTCGTTGTGTGAGATAGTATTGATAAAAACAATGCATTAAAGCTGTCCCCTTTTAATGTAACACCCCGACTGTATTCAATCAACACAAGGAGAAATAATTAAAAATGAGAAAATTCAGAACAATTTTGCTTGGGGTCCAGATTCCTTCTCCCTTGCAAAAGTTATTCTAAAAATAATATTAGGTTTCCAAAAAGTTTCGTGTTCCTTATCAGCTTTCTTGAGACTTTCTGAACCAGGAGGAGCCGAAAATCATAAGAGACGAGTTTGGTCGGCTGGGCTTTTTAAAAATTGGGTGCATGCAAAGGCAAATTTTATCATGGTCGCATGATAAAATTTTAACCTAATTAGGCTGCTATGTCTGTTTTACATCAAAATAGCGTGGCTAGAACATTATAGGATATATGAGAAAATAAGATAATGAAATTAAAAAAAATCAATTACCTTTCCTCGTTCAAAATTAAGTTAACATGAGGAATCAAGTGATGCCAAAACATTGAAGCAGTAACATTAAAATTACTTACTGGAAAACAGCATGAGGAAAAAGTTATTTAACTAATCAAAAAACTGTCAACTTAAGTAAACTGATTTAAAAAAAAACATAAATTTAACAGTAAAACTTCTATAATGTATTCGTTTGTCCCTCTCGCGAATTTCTATAAAAATTCGATGAAAACAAATTATAATGCCAATTCATAACTTTGTTGCTCACTTGTACTACTACCACTACTACTAATAACTCCCTGTGGCACCAAACCACATCATGCCAATACAGCTATGCATGGTTCTCGTCCAGTGTGCCAACACACAAGGACAAATAAGTTAAATTAAGACGCCCAAAGCTCTAAGTTTTCGGTACGTTTTGGATGTCTTTTGGAGGGGGGGGGCTTCTATTCCCGGCAGTTAGCGGAGTCCGTCGGGGGATACCCCTACTAAAAATCTAGCTCTGTATGCTAAAGTTGTATAATACTTTTAGAAACCATCTTATTCTAATCAAACAGCCATTGTGTTTCAGGTTAGGTTTTCTATTGTGTTTAATAGAGTACATTATCACAGCGTTAGTACAGCAAAATCAACCGCTTAAAAATCAAACCATGTTACAAGAAGATCCTGAAAGGGTTCCACATGCATGGCAATATGTCTAAAAGAAACCATAATTCCTTTTATTTTTCAAATTTGAATTTACACCTACAATAGAATAGAAAATTAAAAAACAATTAAAGAAACCCTTTTCCTTGTAGTAAGTGCTTTTAAGCCAACCCCTTTGACTTTTAGTGCCATCTGCTCCAATGTAATTTTTATTTCACTTCTCCGCAGTATCCACCTTTCTGACTAAAAATGTAACAAGTAACTGGAGCTATCTAACTAGATCGTTTTTAGTACTTATTCTTGCCTCATTCAAAATTCATTCCATTTCCATCCCATTGATTCAAAATTCAACCTACTTAGTCTTCTTGATATCCATTTTTAAACCGACTCTCCCGCCTTCGACTCTCACAACCTACAACAATTTTTTTTTCTGTGGAAATGTCTTACGCACTAGATCATAGAAATAAAAATCACATTGGAGCAGATGGCACTAAAAGCCAAAGGGGCTGGCTGAAAAGCTAATACTAAAAGGAAAATGGTTTCTTTAATGGTTCTTTAATTTTCTATTTTGTTGTAGGTTTAAATTCAAATTTAAAAATATAAAAGCAACATATAGAGAAGGAGGTAGCCTCTTCTCAATATACGCAAAAATTCCACTTCGTTTTAAGTTTTAATGATTTTTTTCACTCTTGGTAGAAAAAATTTTTTTATTCAATTTCTGATAGTTTCTTAAAATAATGCCGCTCCTCCCCTCCAGGAATTTTCCCTCATGGGAAGTTCCTCCCGTGAAAAATTCCCCTGAAAAATTGCATATTTGCTTTAAATTCTCCCCAAATTTATTTCTCTGAACAACTACATAGAAAAGCTTCTTTAGCCTCCTTTCATGTAAAAAAAATTATTTTCTTTTTTTTACGTAATTTTTCATGATTTTTTAAATTATCCTCTAAAAATTGCCCGCCTGAAAGAATTGTTACTTAAAGACTTCCATAAAATGTGTCCTATTGAAAAATTCAATGCATATTTTCTATTAAAAAATAGCCTACCAGACGTAGACAGTAGGCAGATTGTATTGATCACAGCTCTTTCCCCTGTGTGTAAAATTTCCCGTTGGATATTCCCCTGCAACTTCCATACCTATTAAAATTTCACTCTAAAAATACCCTTTTTGTGGATAAATTGCAATAATTTTCTTATTATGCAAATACGAAAGCGACCCGGTTCAATAGTAACCGAAACTCTAAAAAGCGGAATTTTGATATTAGTATATATAAAAAGATTTGGCTTATTATTCTGATTCCAGATAAATAAGATTCATTAAGCTTAGTGTTATCCATAAATGGCTACATACCTAAGAAAATTTGCCTGATTTCTATAAAAGGGTAGAAATGCCCCCTTAAGAGTCAAAGAAGTTTCATGAAAATCACACCGTCAGATTCACTGTTTCAGGGAACCCAACTGTAGAGGCTCGAAGCTCCCATCTACAAAAATATGGAATTTTGCATTTTTAATAGAAGAAAGATGACATATGCGTGTTTATTTGTTTTTTCCGTATAGGTGATTTTATTGGACCAACAGTTCTAGAACATCGAGAGAGGGCTCATTTGAACAGCAATCAAAAGTTTTAGTGCCCTGTTTTAAGTGACTAAAAAAGTTGGAAGGCAACTAGCACGCATCCCACGTCCCGTTTTTCTCCAAACTAGCTTGATCAAAATTTTGTCATAGCCATTTCGTTTAACTAGGCTGAAAGGTTCCAAAACTATGCCCTTGGAGATAACAGACCTTCTGTAGCCCCTGGGGATAGGTTTTTAAGATATAAATTTGCCTATTGTTTATATGTGGTATTTGTTATTGGGTAGCACACGCATTTTTCAGTGGGGGGATTTTTCCAAGGGTTATACTAAGGGGACTTTACAGAATTCCTAATCGAAATTCTTTTTATTTTTATTACTTTTTCTTTCCTTTGTCAGCTTTATTTTGCAAGTTAAAAGGGTCCGGGGGAAATGTTTGGTGTTATTTGATTTTTCCGAAAACATTTCTGTGGAAGAGGGGATTTTTGACATGATCGGAAAGACAATTAGAGCTGAAAGACTGTTTTCTAGTAAAAATTTGCTGAAGATAATTTTCGAATGAAAGATCGGCTCAGCCAGTTCGGCTGAGCCGAACTGGCCAGCCATGACAAAAAACTAACAGAGAGAAAAAACTCAATGAAAAAACAACATACGAAACTACATACAATAGAGAGAAAAGACTAAAATTTTAGTACAACGCGGATATTTCACCTGTACCAAAACTCGACGTATTAAGCACAAGAGAAGATAAAAAAAAAACTAAAACTAAAAAAATACAATCAGTTTCTTTGGTGTTATCATCGAAGCAACTCTATTAGTTTTTTTTCCCTATGTGAATAAGTTGCGAGGATTAATTTTTTTTGGTGGGGGTTTTATTTGTTTTTAGTTACAACTGCAAGGTATTTTACGGGGGGGGGGATTCTCAGTGAGGATGGAAGTATCCGGAGGGAATTTTAAGGGAGATAGACTTTTTGTGGGAGGAAATTTTCATGGAGGAATCCCATTTGAAGGGGCAAATTGACCTAAAACTCGGCAAATAGTTGTTGCTTAACTAGGAAATATCACTGTTTTTCCAAAATTTTAATGAGTTTTATAAAAAAAAAAATACTGTTTTTTTTCTTAAATTATTCTTATTGAGGTGATCTCAATATCTTGTTGCAAAAATCCGGGAAAAATTATCATTGGGAAAATGGGAATAGTGGTGTAAATCGGGTCAGAACCTCCCAATTTTTCATAGCTAGTTAAACAGCAGTTTCTATATGAATTATCTGAATTCTACATACTTTTTCGGAGTTTTCCAACTAAAACCAGCTTTCGTAGCTAAGGATTTTATAAGGGAGGCAATCTGCCACATCAGAAGGAGACAGGGTTAAATTGATGATGGTAGGCTCTAGTATAGGGTGGAAATAATGTTAGAAAAAGAAAATATACCAGTAGATTTGGTGACGTTCTCGATGAGGGGCATTTGTCAATCTTAGAAATTAGTCGAGTTAGGTGAATAAAACTGTCATAAATGATTCCAGAGCCTAAAAAGTGCTCCAGGAAGGTCTTTAAAGTATATGCCTCTCCCTCCCCCCTCTAAATGGTATCAAACCATTTATGAAAAAAAACTTATACAAAACTCACATTTATAAATTTACACAAAATTTGTGTTATAAAAATAAAATTTTCAGAATTAGATCTACAGCCCACACAAGTCGCAAGGAAATTGTATTGAGCCTCTTAACATGTCTGAATTCTGATTTATAATGTTTAAAATGAGTTGAAGACCCGGTAAATGTGGAGCAGCTCAGATAAAAGACCTACGAGTAAAATAAATATACCACTTCATGTCATTTTTATGCTCTTTCTGAATATGATCATCGCTTTTCTTGCAAATTTAATTTTAAGCCTTTTCAGGGCCTTGAAAATAATAATTTCTTTCTATAGTTTTTGGATATAAAATTGGGTTAAAACATTGGTTTCAAACTTACTAGCTCATTATAAATCTAAGGATTTCAAAAAAAATCAGCCATGTTACTTTCTTATGTTATTATGCCACTTAAAACTGCCATTTCACCAAAATGTAAAAAAATATCGCAGCCGACAGAAGAGAAATTGTTTTGAATTTTTTTATCCAACTTAATTGTGAGTGATCAGTGTACATGTGGATTATATAACTTTGAAAAAATGCATTTTATAATGAAATAGTAAGTTTGGAACCAGTCTTTTAACGTTTTTTTGTACCCCAAAACCTCTCCATATAAGGTAAGACTATAGGCTATAAGGTAAGATCCCCCAGTACTCAAACAAATATTTTTATGAAAATAAATTGTTCCTAAACAGGGATAACAGGCTCCTAATATTGGACAGAAAAAACAACAAATTACCGTGGATTATCTGTTTAATATATATTTACTGAATTTTATTATTCCTAAAAGTTTTGATAATTTTTTATTTATAAAAGTTAAAAAAAAGTTAAAAAAGTGATAATATTTAAAGTGTATTCGTTTTCAGTAAAGTGCAAATTATATTCTGGTCTTGAGAAGGCATAGTGGTTTACGAGTCAGATGGGATTTACTCGTTTAAGAGTCAGGTGGAGCTTTGCCAAGGAAAGGTGCATGACCAGTCATAAGATATCTATATCTTAGGCAGCATACGGGGAGCAATTGATGTAGAACAGATCACACCATCTCTTAATTCATGTACAAGATTATTAGAAGAGTCTATAGTTACAGCCAAATTTTAATTAAATCTTGGTTGCAGGGATCGATAAAATGGTTCTAGGCGTTTAACGCTCCCCCTGCGATTATATCCCCCCCCCGGAAAATACCTTAACTAAGTTTATTAATACTTAATACTAAACTAATATATATATTTACTTAACTAATATATAAATACTTAACTAGTATATATACTTAACTATATTTATACTTAACTAAGTTTATCTGGTGGCCGGTGTTGACCCCTCCCCCTCCCAGAAAATACCCCCGTGGATAAAGCTTTCCAAATTTGAGAATTTTATTTGAGTTTTGGTTTTTTATTTTCTTTAGGGGGAAGGAATTTTTGTACTTATGCATTATACACCACTCACTCAAGTTTACGCTGTGTAAAACTCGAGAACATATTGGTTTCTTCGTTAATTTCTTTCAGCTTAGTGCGAGATACGACAAAGACAAGTGAAAGAATAGATGGGAAATATATAATTACATATATAAATGTGGGTTGCATATTTGTGCATAAGGGGGGGTAATGTATTTGGAAAGTTTGAAGTCAGAAAACAATTTTTAAAGTAATGAAGAAACTAACGAAGAAACCAGTTCATTCTCAATTTTTACTCATCGTAAACTTGAGTGAGTGGCGTATAATACACAAGCACCGAAATTCCTTCCCCCTACAGAAAATAAAAACCAAAACTCAAATAAAATTCTCAAATTTGGAAAGCCTTATCCACGGGGGTATTTTCCGGGGGGGGGGGGGGGTGGTAAACACCGGCAACCAGAAAAAATTTAGTCAAGTATAAATAAAAAAGGTTCTTTTATATGAGCTATGTTAGTGATTTTTACCTTATTAAAGATAATGCCCAAAAATGACTGATCCTTAATTCCGTTATAGGCTATGTTAATTAACACAAGTCACGACACTAATTACGTTGAGCTTTTAGCTCTTAGAAAGCTTTTGTTTGCCTCTTTCACTGGCACTGAGTTATTTAAACGTTAAATATAAACTAAACAAATATGTAGTTCTTTTTCCAGGAGGTTTTTCTTCGTTCACTATTTTGTCTTTAGATTGCCCTCCCTCGTTGTTGCGCTTGCCCCCTCCCCCTCCCCAAAATCAGGTTCCACTTTATTGTAAATATTTTAAGTAGTATAATTAAATATAGAAAAAAATAAATAAAAGAAAGAAACTAAAACCTAAATTTAGGTCAAACAAAATCTTAAGAGATAACGGAAGGAAAAGATAAAGAGAATATCCTTTCTTCTACGAGGGAAGGAAGAAATGAACGTGAGAGTTGACTATCAAACGTATCAAAGTCCATAATATTGTGTTAGACTTCTTATGATTATAAAAACTTTTAAGTCTTTTATCTGTTAAATATTTCTCCTGCATGAATTTTAAATAATATTTTCCATAATTTCTATGAAACGAAGCAGATTTGTAAAGCAAAAATCCCATTCATCCATTGTTCTACGACATAATATTGTTACTTAATACTCTTAGCTATCTTATTGACTTTTATTTAATTTAATTTCGTAATTTTAGAAGCATCAACTACAACTATCTGCAGCATTGGTTGTGAAACTCCTATCCAGTTTGACATGTGTAAGAAAACCTTTACTCGGTTTGAAAATTTGAATAGACATAAAAGAGTGCATACAGGACATAAACCCTTCCAGTGTGATATTTGTAAGAAAAGTTTTGCTCAGTTGGGAAATTTGACTAGACATAAACGAGTACATACAGGTGAAAAACCTTTTCAGTGTGATATATGTATGAAAACCTTTGCTGAGTCAGGACATTTGGTTAGTCATAAACGAGTGCATACAGGAGAAAGACCCTTCCAGTGTAACATATGTAAGAAAACTTTTTCTCAATCGGTAACTTTGACCAAACATAAACGAGTCCATACAGGTGAAAAGCCCTTCCAGTGTGACATATGTGAGAAAACCTTTGCTCAGTTTGGAGATTTGACTAAACATAAACGAGTGCATACAGGTGAAAAACCCTTCCAGTGTGACATATGTAAGAAAACCTTTGCTGAATCGGGAACTTTGACTAAACATAAACGAGTGCATACAGGTGAAAAGCCCTTCCAGTGTACTATGTGTAAGAAAACTTTTACTCAGTTACCACATTTGATTAGACATAAACAGGTACACACAGGAGAAAAACCCGTTCAGTGTAATGTATGTAAGAGAACCTTTTATTGGTAGTCAGATTTGACTGGACATAAACGGGTACATACAGGTGAAAAACCCTTTGAGTGTAATGGATGTAGGAAAACGTTTTCTCAGTCACGACCTCTGATTATTCATGAACGAGTTCACACAGGTGAAAGGCCCTACCAGTGTGATATATGTAAGAAAAATTTTGTTGAGTCGGGACATTTGACTAGACATAAACGAGTACATACAAGTGAAAAATGCTTTTAGTGTAATATATATGAGAAAAGGTTTTCTGAATCAAGCTCTTTGAATAAGATCCAATGAGGGTGTACATGTGAAAAACCCTTTATATTGCATATATAAAAAATTTTTATCCAATTCAGTTTAAGTGGTAATTCAAACATGAATATATTAAATTTTTATCCATAAAAAAAAAAACTTTTCTGCATCAAGCTCTTTGAATAGGCACAAAAGAATTCTTAGAAGTGAAAAAGCTTTTCAAATATAATAGGTTACACATATATAGATTACACTACCAATTTTATGACGAATATTTTCTTTTGTACATAATATTGAAAATCATTATAATTATAATTATACTTATTATAATTATAATTATTAAAATAACATTATAAACTAACATTAAACTAACATTATAATTATAATTATAATTAAAAATATAATTATATAAATATAAATATAATTATATTATATAAATAAATAAATATATAATAATATATAAATAAATATATAAATAAATACATTATATAAATAAAAATATAAATATAATTATAATTATACTTATACTAACATTATAATTATTAAAATTTAATTATACTAACATTCAAATTATACTAACAGTTTGAACTGATAAGCTTTCAGCAATTAATATTATTATATTTCAAATATTCAGTTTAATTTATTAGCCCTTTTTAAAGTTGTTCAAGACAAACATAGTTTCACTACAAACAAGCGTTTGAATATTGCTTCCCTCCTATTTGTAAATAATAACCAAAAGACTACTGCGTCATTGGCGCTTTAGTGAAAACTAATTATTTTACAAATATTTTCTTTAAAAGTTCTTACAGCCTTGAAAAAAAAAAATTACAGTGAAATAAGTTCTTAAACCGATGGATCTTTCAGCAATTAATATCATTATACATCAAATATTCAGTTTGATGTTGTTTATACTTTCCTAGACTGTTCAAGACGCATCTAATTTTTGATAAAGCGCCAATGACGCAGTAGGTTTTAGACTTTTACAGTGAGAGAAGGAGGTGATACCCAAACTCTTGTTTTTAGTAATTTTTGTTTGCTTCAAACTTGATTTGTATATTCAATTTAAGTTTCACTCGTTTTAAGATTTATTTTTTAATTTACATCAATATCTATAGTATGTTTGTTTTCATTGAATGTTTATTTAATTTCTGTCCGTTTTAAGTTTCATTTATGCTTAAATAAAAAAAAAAATTCGTTTTAAGCTTGATTTTCATATTCAATCTACTCATTAATCGCTTTAAGATCTATTTATTAATTTATATCATTACTTGTATGTTTTTTTGCTCTGAATGTTCATTTAATTTATGTTCGTTTTGGGTTTCATTTATTCTTTAATAGTAATTTCTGGTCGTTTTGAGTTGTAATTGCAAAAGGTATTTGTATATCCTGAGCTTAATTTTAAAATTAGTTATAATTTTCTTTTAAAAAATTATTATTTGTAAATTTTTTTTTAACTAATTTTTTTTCGTTTTTGATTGCAAAAAGTTTCAAGTTTTTAAAAATTCCATATTTCAAAATCAAACTTTAAAAAAATCTAATGTTCATCAAAGTATCCAAACTGGTAGCATAGTGACAATATGAAAGTGAAAAATTGGGTTTGCGTCAACCT